>NW_016157236.1:136586-169577 GCF_001687245.7 Rhagoletis zephyria
TTTCTGACATTCGACTGCCTTATAGTCACATTTTATAGGCAAATTTTCAAATAAAGCAGTGGCACCTGGTAAATTCCACTATGGGTGGGATGCATGCAATAACACCATACACAATAATTCCCATTACTTGGACGACATTAAAAAGCAGTTTCAGAAGTGAACTAGTGTTATTTTATCATTTTTCCTTTTTCTAAACGGTTATAATACCACCAGTACATAATTGCGAAAGGAGGGGAGGGGCGGGGGACGCGAGCGCGACGTCGAACGCGAGCGGCGCGAGAACGCGGACCGCCGCGACGCCGGGCACTTTCAAAATTGTATACTTACAAATCCGTCCATTTAACTTGTTCATGTCTACTTTTTGTCAAATGTAACTGGGTGACTATTTTGCTTTATTACTCAAATTGTTAAGTATAAAAGTTGGTCTTATTGCTCAACGAGAAATGAAATAAAGCAAATTTGTGTTATTTCACATTCAATTAGGAAATAACAGAAATTTGCGTTATTGCCGTTTGTGTTATTTCACCCCCCCGTGAAAAAGGGTATTATAACTTTGTTCACATAACGGTTGTTTGTAACAGGCAAAACGAATCGAGATAGATATAGACAAATGTATACATAAATGATCAGAATGAAAAGAGAAATCGATTAAGCGTATGATGGATGGTATTGAAAATGGGCAAAATCGGACAATAAGCACGCCTACCTCCCATATAACGGTAATTTTCAGAAATACGAAAACTGCGATATTTTAGTAACTACTGAAGATTATTCACTCAAAATTGATATTTACAATAACTTTTAGACAAAATATAAGAATATTATGCATGTGCATGTGTATATCTTGGTAACCGCTGCACCAATTTCTTCCAAACTTGGCACAGTTCTTGGCCTTGGTACAGCATACCAATTAGAGAAATACAAATTCTTCGATAAATCAGTAAATATTACAGCTAATTTATTCAAAATTGATGCTTGCAACAATTTTTTATCAATAAATACATTTATAATCAAATTTTGGAAAATGGGCGTGGCACCGCCCACTTATAATCACATATATGTACCTCGGTAACCGTTCTACCAATTTGTACCAAACTGTATGGTTATTGTGCTTGCCACATAAATGCAAAGCGTTGAATATTATTGAAATCGGACTAAAATTGAGGCCGCTTTTCATATAANTTTTATCAATAAATACATTTATAATCAAATTTTGGAAAATGGGCGTGGCACCGCCCACTTATAATCACATATATGTACCTCGGTAACCGTTCTACCAATTTGTACCAAACTGTATGGTTATTGTGCTTGCCACATAAATGCAAAGCGTTGAATATTATTGAAATCGGACTAAAATTGAGGCCGCTTTTCATATAACGGTAAATTTCAGAAATGCTTGAAACTTCAATATTTCGAAATTTAAGGACGCTAATTTACTCAAAATTGATACATCCCAGCTTACCGTGTAGCGGTAGCTTTCGGAATCGTGAAAATCATATATTTAATATTTGCGCCGGGTATTTAATGTTCGGCTCCGCCCGAACTTAGACTTTCTTACTTGTTTGATTTTAAATTTATATTTTTCATATGTGACAATAAAATGAGTTCTATTCAGGTGGAAATCAGTTCCCCTCATGTGGAAATCGTAGAGCTTTTTATTTTATAAATATTGACACAGAATGCGATGGGAGCTTTTACTAGAGATAAAGATCTTGTTAGAAATTCTTTACAAATAATTTATCAAGAAAACACAGAATTGGGCGGTTATTTTATTGGAAATGGAACTAGAACAACTTACAAGCCTTTATTATGTTCACCAGGTATAAAAGCTTGTCTTCAAAATATTTTTTTTTTTAATTACTTGCTATAAATTTTACTCGTATATCTGAATACTGGAAAATGTTCCACTGCAGAAAATTACTTACATAGAGCGTGTCTGAATCAGTAACAAAGTTCGCGGCGAGTAAATTTTTGACAACTATGAGGTTATTAAAATTTCAGTATCTCATGGGGCTAGTGAAATTTTTGACAAATGCATAGAAAATTTTAACAATCGCAAAGATTGTTGATGTGTGTAATTTTTCATTAAATAAAAGCTTAAATTGATGCATTGTAATCAACTATGGTAGATGTTTTCTTAAAATATTTGGGGTATTCACAACGGTGTCGTACGTGTCGTATCGTTTTATGTCGTAAACCTTAAACGCCTAAGAAATGCATTAAGGGAGTTCGCAAAGTACCATCAAAGTCATATTATGATTTTTTGTAGTGCTAAAAAATAGTTGGTTGACGTTTCAAGTTCTCTGAACATTTTGTTAAGCGTTTAAAGTTTACGACATACAACAAAACGACACTTACGACACCGTTGTGAATCGCTCAATTAATTTCACTTCAATTTGTAATATTTTATTCCGCATAAGTCTGCGGTTATCAAAAATTTACTGCTCTCAAAAAAGATTTCATTTCACACAGCAGATTGGCACAACTGTCTCACCATAGTAAAAATATTATTCAACAGCTTTCCCCATAGAACTTTGTTAGGGTGTGTTCATACAGAAAGCAGAGCGGCGCCGAGCAAAGCAAGGCGGAACAAAGCGAAGCTGCTGGTGTCCACACTGAACGAAGCGAAGCGGAGCTTTTCTCACGGAATCGGCTACAAAGATACCACAAAACTTACCGTCAATGAAAAGCGGGAAAAATATTTGCTAAATTTTATTCAAAAGATTGGTTGTAAAATTAATTTTTATTTGATTATCTTGATATCTTAATTCCAGCAGCGGCATGAAGCTGAAAAATTTAATAGAAAGTTCAAAATCAAAACCTGCTTTACTTTCAGCTCCAAAAACCTTATGAAAAAGCTTGCTGTATGAACACTTTCATATAGCTACAGCAATTTGAAAGCTTCAATCAGCTCGGAACGGCTTCGCTTCCTGTGTGGATGTACCCTAACCGATTCACACGCGCCCATAAATCAATACAGGAAAACTGAACACAAATGTATCACTGTTTTTTTTTCCTGTTGTAACAGCTTTCTTAACTCTGTCAGTGAATCTACTACATGTTTTCATTCTCATCTAATACCATGTTCTGACCGACATCGAAAACATGTATTCGTTGCTAAAACTGGTTTTCGACCTAAAACTTGTGTTTTCGTTCATGTAAAATCTGTCAAACGAAAACCAGTTTTCGCTGAAAACTACTTGAAAACTTACGTTCCACTCATTCCGATCGGTATCTTTACTAGCTTTTTTTTCGATTATTTATCGAAGTGGAAGTCATATTTTATCATTTTTAATACGCTATTTCGGATTTATTGTTAATTGGCTGGCCAAAGTAAAATAAGAATGAAAGTAGGAGGTTGCTAATGATAAGATAATGAGGGAAAAGCATTTTGGTTTTGTTTTTGTGTAGCAAAACTGTAATCAGAGGATGTAAGAAATGTCAACGAAAACACTAACAGCCGGTATGAACAGCCTTCAGCCCACAATCCCAAAACTCGTTTTCAAAGTGTTTTCGTTGTCGGTCAGCACATGGTATAAGACTATGCTCAAACAGGCCAATTAGCTGAGGCAATTAAGCTTTAAATTGCGGTATTGAGTTGGTGTTCACACACACGTCAGCTGCGCAATTAGCGATACGAAATCAGCTGCTGGATTACCTACAGTGATGGAAAAGTTGGTACAATCGTACCTTTATTTAGTTTGAAAGTACATTCGGTACGAACACACAATTTTAGGTACATTTGGAATGTAGCCAAATAAATTCTCAGAAAATCATGTCTTATTTTTATTGACATTTCAATGCATTTTCTGGTGCGGGTATCTGGTCTAATAGCTTACCTCCTTTATGAAGGGGCATACAAATGATACAGAAGGGTGGTCAAAGTAACGCAACTGTAGTTGATTTCGCCAGGTAGACGGAAAATATTTATTTTTAAAACATCAGATCGAAAACTGGGAGGAAAGTGATTCACCTTTTCTACAACATAGTTTTGTCTCGCGCTGCTTGAAGAGATTCTTTTCATAGCCAAAATTTGTTTAATGTGAGTACAGAAATTGATATGGTATCGGTGGGAATTGTTATCCTCCTCTTTTCTTTATATAGAAATAAATATTTACTTTTTAGGTATATCTATTTACTTTTAGGTAAAGTTTTCCGTAAATTGGGTACAATTTTATAATTCAGTTTTCCATCCCTGATGGAATATAAACAGTATAAGAGGACACACAGCTGTCTGCTCTTGGTTCAATAAACATACCTCCAAGTCAAAATTAAACATACCTATCAGGGTTGCATAGAGAATCTCACACAAATTAAGGTAGGCTTGATTGGATATTGTTATTTGCTCAAAATATAAAATATGTATCTCCAAATATTTTAGCAACCTTTTTTACACGAATATTTCTCTGGTGAGTTCGTATAACGGCGGCCGCAAACATGTAAATATACATGATTCCTAAGTACAAACGTAAACCCTTATTATTGCCAATATGCAATACGAACATCCTATCGTCACCTAAAGGTGAAAAGGTGCCAAGTCCATTTTTTGAAATTATTCAGGAGAGGCGAAAAATCGATGTAGTTTCGTATTACCTGTAATTCTGCAACAAAAACTCAGCTGTTAAAAAATGGAGTAGGCACCTTTACACCTTTAGGTAGAGATATAATTTATGGCATACTTGGACCAAGATTCCAGAAAAGTCTGCCAATGGGCTCGTACCCAACCATATTCCAGGCGGAGGTTTTGAAATTGCTGCTCACTGGCGAAAGTCAAAAGGAATAAGAGATTCAAAGTGATTCATAACTCTTTCAGGAGGAACTCCGAAAGACACCTTGAACTTAGAACTCTTACTGGCAACCTGACAGCACACTGCAAGTTAACGTACCGTTTGAATTAAATGGGTCTTTCTGTAGACACGGACTGTAGATTTTGTGGGCTGGTGAAGGAAACTCCAGAGTATATTCTATGTGCCTGTCCACGAAGCATGAATCGTAGATTGATACACCTTAGAGAACGATTGTCTTCTCCATTTAAAATTTGGAACATGGCATCATTCAAAGTGCTGAGCACTAGACACGAATTAAGACGCTTGGGTGTTTTGACGACGAAAAAGGACGGGTGAAAAAAATTGTGAAAAAAGGAGCGTAAACACGGATCATGCCATCATCCAGAAAAACTCTTTGGGGAATCCGTATACTGTTACTCTCGCAAATATAGAAGACCACGACCATAAGTTTATGCGTCTTTTTTCGCCTTCAAAGAGGTTAATGCGGCTTTCTTGCCATCACCTATGTTAAGAGTCTTTCTTCGGCGAAATTCTTTTCACGCGTCTTTTTTCGCTGTCATCTTTTGAGCTCGCGTCTTTATTCGTATCTAGTGACGATAAATCTGTTCAGTAAAATGAATCGTTACACGTAGTTAATTTGTTTTTATTTTACTAGCCGTGTTTTAGTTTTACTAAATGTTATGTTAGCTATGTTTTTGATAAATTTGACAATGAAAGAAAATACTAAAACTCAAAAAAATTTTTGGTAGGTTTTGGTTGGTTATTTTAGGATACTTTGGTAGAAAAAAAAATTTGTCTGTGGCAACGCTGACAGGGACCCACTCAAACACATAAACAAGTTTAATTAAAATCGTTTCGGTCGTTTAGGAGGAGTTCACTCAGAAATTCACGTATCGAAGAATTATATACATATGTATTTACAAATAGATAAAAGTTTCAATAGTTTTGGAAAGCACCATGCCCCCTTTTCCAATAGCCCCACTTTTCTCCATGAGTATGAGATTGATTTCAAATATTGCCATATAAGAGTCCTAGCTACCACAAATACTTCCAGAGATATGCGGTATGAAAAATTCGATTTCTATGGGAGATGCCACGCTTCCTTGATATATCGAAATTATTATCAGCCTATAACCATCCTTGAAAAGTCTGCAGTACGTGTCCAAAAAAACGTGAAAGTACGTGAAAAAAAATCGGTACAGCCGTTCGCGAGATCAGCTCTTATAAAAAGAAGGAACTTCTCTTTAATAATAAGTACGGTGAAACCCGCTTAAGTACCCACCCGCTTAAGTAACCAACATTTTTGGCACCGTGAATTTTTTTATGTAATCTGAAGAAATTCCCTCTCTTAAGCACCTCACCGCTTATTTAACCCGTCTAAGTACCTAAACTTTTCGTACCCCATTTACCATTTTACTTGTAATTTTCCCCTTTTAAGTGTTTTTTTAAGATTTCTTAGAATATTTACACATTTTGAAATTCAGCTCTACACAATCGATATTAATTGCCGCCGTCAGTCTAAAAACATGCAAGTTTCAAATGCCTAAAAATTACCGTTGATTTTTTAGAATATCTTTTGTCGCATTTCCTTCCATATAATGGAGAAAACCATAACACCTTCGGCGAAAAAGTTCTAAAAAATAAACGGTAATTTTTAGCCACTTGAAACTTGTTGACATTGACATTTTTCGTGAGTTGATTACTGTATATCTATAACAGGTACGTGCATGGAATTTCAAGCAAATCGGACCATAAATAAAATATTTTCTAATAGATCGGTCCCTGGTCCACTTATCAGAAAAAATTATCCTACATATCGCACACTATCTTCAAAGGACATAACTCAAAATTGCACGTTCGTCAGGAAATGCGAAAAACTATTTCTTAGCACATCCTATTCATATGGGCAAGGGTGACTTTACCTTAGGTTTTTTCAACAAATTAAAACAAAAATTTGCTCCAGCTTCTGCTGAAAGGTAAATAAAAGCTCTGTGCACGTTCTTATTGCATTATTTTAAAAATGGCAAATTTTGAGTTGTGTCACTTTTGAAGACCGTGTACGATGTATGTTAATGCAGGAATCTACGTGCCAAATTTCAATCAAATCGCACCGTAAATAAGCTTTTTTCGGATAGATCGGTCTCTGGTCCATCTACCGATAAAAAGTGAATTTTTGGGCCCTTGACATACATAGTAGTTGCTGAAAGGTATTTATAAACCGACATGTAAAATTGCTCGGTGATTCCGAAAATCGAGTTAATTTTTTTCCTGTGGATACGTTTTCGAGATATTTGCAAATTACCTTTACTTAAAAAAAAGTGGTTCCACTTAATCGCGTATATCTTACGAACCAATTTAACAATCTTAAAAGGAGAAACGTCAAATCAAAGCTGATAGAATTCTCCATAAATCATATAGTCGTTTAAAGTGCAAAACCGCGTATCACCAAAATGCAAAACCGCGTATCAGCAAATTGCAAAACCGTGTATGTTAAGTTGTAGAAATTATTTTCTAGAGCGTAAAAACATTCATATTTCAAAATGGTTCTCTTTTTTATAAAGCAATCGCATTCCTGGCTAGTATATTTCAGGCCGAATGGATAAGGATTGAGCCAAGAGCTTGTGTGAGCAAATCCAATTTTTGGCAGCCAATGTCCGTTACGCGGTTTTGCAGAATGACGATACGCGGTTTTGTACTTTAAACGACGATAAGTACATCACTGTCCGATAGAACTAAGCGCGTTACTCAGGTGTACGTGGCGTATGAGTAACTTTCTTCCCTGCTCATTTTTCATACAAAAAATCTTTGCGTCTTTTCATTTGACCACTCGTTATTTCTTATTTATCCATCGATTTTCTTCATTAGTAACTTAACTTTTTTTTGTAACAAAACAGCCTATGGCACAAATGCAAAAATTTGGCACGGAACCTGTATTGCAAAGACTTCTGAACTGATTTTTTAACAATTTATATCGTTGTAAACGTGATTAAACACCCTTTCTTTCTATATGCATATTTGTATACCTCGTATTTAAAAATTTTAGGAAAAAGACATTTAAATTAAAAAATACTTTTTTTTATAAAACATAATATTTTAAACAAAAAAATTACTAACATTTTTTTAAAAAGTGGTATCATTGTAGAAACGATTAAATCCACTTTCTTCTGATATGCATATTTGTATACTGCGTGTATAAAAATTTGAGAAAAAACACAATTAAAGGAAAAAATACCGTTTTTAATAAAAAAAAATTTAACAAAAATATTACTAACCGATTTTTAAAAGGTTTGTATCGTTATAAAGGCCATAAAACTCCCTTTCTTCTGGTATGCATATTTGTATACTTCGTATATAAGAATTAAAAAAAAAACCATTTAAAGGAAAAATACCTTTTTTTTATAAAAAAAACTATTTTAGACAAAAAAATACTAACCGAGTTTTAAAAAATTGGTATCGCTGTAAAGGCGATAAAACCCCTTTCTTCTGAAATGTATAGTTGTATACTTTGTATATAAAAATTAAAAAAAAAAACATTTAAATGAAAAAATAACTTTTTTTTATAAAAAAAAAAAAAAAATTAACAAAAAAATTACCAAGAGATTTTTATGAAATTGGTACCGTTGTAAAGGCGATTAAACTCTCTTTCTTCTGATATGCATGCCTGTATACTTCGTATATAAAAATTTGAGAAAAACACTTAAAAGGAAAAAATACCAATTAATTTTTTCTTATAAAATATATTTTAAACAAAAAAATTACTAATTAGTAATACAATTGAATACTTTATTTAAATAAAACAGAAAATTACCTTTATTTATTATATATAACCTGTTATGTAAAAAATCAAAAACCATGGTGTCTTTATATTTTTATATGACTTAGACTTCTGTTGCATATTCTTTTGCTTCATTTTTGCATATTTTTTTGCTGTGGGTGAACAAGAACGAATTAATGCTTAAAACACTAACAATTATTTGTTTTATTTAAATACGGTATTCAATTGTATTACTAATCAGTAATTTTTCTGTCAAATTTTATTTTCATAAGGAAAATTTGGTATTTTTTCCTTTTAAGTGTTTACGTTACAAACACAACAAAAAACTTGTTTGGCCGCCCTTGAGTAGACGTGGGAAGCACCCCTCTTCAGGCAGTAAATCTAGTGACCCCTGTTTGCAAACCATAGCGGTGGCGAGGTGTAGACAGCTATCCTTAATACCATACGTCTGTTGTTTGTTCATTAGGATTGTTTTGTACTTCAAGTCGACTCGATGACCATCCCTCAAAAGTGATCGTGTGATTAAATGGTTGAACCTTGTTTGCGCCACTTTTGGCATGGACAAGACGTATAGTAGAAGGGTGCCGTTGGTGTAGATTGATGGCTCAATATATTCGATGGCTTCGATGATTTTGCTGTACGGAAGGACTTCGATTTCGCTTATTAGTTGGTTTATTTCCTCCTTATTTAATAGGTTACTGTTGACAACTCCTGCTTTAGCCATTTGACATGCTCGAATCAACTCGTTAACGTCCTCCTTAAGGATCGCTACCTTGTGCTCTATTTCCTGTGAAACTTTAGCCAGGTGGTTGCGTCCCAAAATGTCATTCGTGGCCGTCGCGATTCCATTAACAGCCTGTAATAGCTCTTGAGTTTTCTTGAATATTTCAGAGTTTACCTTATATTGGTGGTTGTTATTGGTTACTAATGCGTCTTGGCTCCGCAGGACTTCATCCCAGTCTAAGGCGTCAGGTGTGCCAGCAATCCACTTCCAGGCTGACCCAATCCAATTGATTGAACGCTTGGGTCTTTTAGGCTTAGGGCCCTTCAGCTCGTCGAGTTGAGTTTGAGTTTTCTCCAACTGATAGGTGATGACGTCAGTGATAGCGTTGGTCTCGTTCATCCTTGAGGTTTCATAGCTTAGACGATTTAAAATTTTATCATAGCGCGTCAAGTCGATCATGTGGACCAGTTTGAAATGTCCGTTGACTATCCAACCGTACCCATCTCGAACAGTTAGAACAGGAGAATCTAGGTTGAATACGACGTATGCTTGTGCGGTTGCACAGAGGCAGATTCTATGAATTAGATTCGAAATTGTTAACTTAATCCTACTTTTACCTCCTAGATAGCTTAAAATGAACATCGTAAATAATTTTCTTTTCAGGAATTGAATTTAACTTTCTTTCTTTAAATTACTTCGAAATTAAGTTTTTAAGTCAAATCAAATACAGAATGCTTTATAATTAATTATTTGGAATTTTTTTTTTTTTTTTTGAATCGTGTATGCCGAAATTTTTAACAATAATCCTACAGTAACAATTTAATGTAGTAATTATTTCTTAATTTCTAATACTATCTCTAGTGAGTGGAGCTCGGGAGGATAAGGGATATCAGGAATTCATGGGGACCCAGGTAGTGATGTTAACAGTGGATTTTTTGACGATTAATTTGTTAGTATTTAATTATTAGGATTAGTATCATTAGTACGGGGTAGTATGTTAGACTAATAATTTTAAGTTTTATATAGTTTTTTGCATTAGTTTCTGCGTGTTAGTAAGTTAGTATTTTTTTCAACTTTTAAGCAGGTTAGTGGTTATTTTTGGTTTTATGGAATGCTTTCCTCTTTTTTTTTTAATATTTCGTGTATTTCTTGCAATTCATTCAAACCTTGCATATTGCTTTAATTTGGTTTGCCATTGCGGCTTTTTCTTGCCATTGGAATACAGACGTAAACTCAGATGACATTGGAAGGCTCGCGGTAATCCCTTTTAGCCATAAGCGTTAATGATTGCAAATGGCCTACTCATGGCACGAGTGACTTCACGTCAATTAAAGTCATAGTCCTCTGGTGGAGTTGAACCACTTCGATTGTCGTCACTCGAACCATCGAGTAAACTGGAATTGAACCAATATGACTTGATCGAATACAAAAAAAAATTTGTACCCAAACCCCTGGGACTTAAGGATCTATGCATGAGTTTTTTGTCTCTTCACCAATGTTGCTTGTAAATATTTTGACATTTATTTATGTCTCATTTGTGGATGTTTCTCCACTTTATATAATAATGGTTTTCTTTTGTTTTAATATCTTCAGATATTTTTTATGTCTGATTTGTGGAATTTCTTTCCACTTTGTGTGACAATAGTCGCATTCCTATTTTCTGCGACAGCTTCTTTTTTATAAAGTGGTTTCTGTTTGCTTTTAATTTGTTTGTTGGCGATGAACAATTCATCACCGCTATTGAAATTGCGAGGGGGCGAGCGAGTTTTATTATTTCTTGCATTTCTACTTTCTTGCTCATGCAATAAAAGAGCCTTTATGTCCTCATTTGTGTGTTCCCTAAAGTTTGCCAGTTCCTGGTAATTTATTCTAGCAGTCCTGTTAAGGAAAACGTCGGCGGGCTTCCTTTTAATCACCGAATGGATTGTATTATTATATCTATCAACAGATATCGCGACGCGTTCTTTGGTTGTTAGTCTAGGATATTCAGCGCAAAGGCAACGATATATTTCGATCAGTGTAGAATGTAACCTCTCGATCTGACCATTGGCTTCGCTTCGTTGCGTTGGTGTTTTATATATTTCTATTCCTAAGGATCTAATGTAGTTTAATATGAGTGGGGTTAAAAATCCACGTTCATTGTCCATAACTAAAGCTCGTGGTACTGTAAAGTAATGCAGTGCAACTGTTAATTTTGTTCGCAAATGAGTGGAAGATTTGTTCTTTATCGGAAAAAGCTTCGCAAATTTTGTGAATTTATCGATACAGCTCAAGTATTTCTGTCGCTCTATTTCGAAAATATCAATATGTAGGATCTCACACGGATAATTAGGGATAGGGGTTGGCTGCATATACGGCTTTGACGGATGCCTATCATATTTGTTTAATTTACACGTTTCACATTGACTAATGTATTCCCTTATATGTTTAGACATAGCCGGAAAATAAAATTTTTCAAGGATTTGTTCCCTATTTTCGCGAGCATTACGATGAGCACGTCTATGCTCGTGTTCGATTATGCTAAATACCCTATCAGCAATCGTAACATCCTCCACTATGCGCTGCGTGATTCTAATTTTGTATCTGCTGAAATTATTAACATAAGCCCTTTGCAATGCATGGATCGAATCTTCTGGTATTTTAATGCCGTTTATCACATTTGGATTTAGATTTTTCTTTAGGACAGGCACCAGACATTCGCAATTTAATACGGGCATAGTAATAAAGTACCTTTTGTAGCCCATATGAGGTTCTTCACTACACTCGCAACTCGCCCCCTGTCTTAGGATTATTTGGTTCCTAAACGCATTTATGGGTACCTCTATGTGTGGAATGAGGTCTGAACCATCTTGCTCGGCGGAATGCATTGTGCCTTCTGATGCAGTATCTGTTTCGGATGCCGCGTCAGCTACAGTACACGGCGGCTGAGCGACGATTGAATCTGTGAGTGCATTCACTTCCGTCTTGAGACGGGAGAGTGCATCGGCGACCACATTCGTCTTGCCTGGTTTATAAATCACCTCACAATTGTACTCCTCTATCCGCGCTTTCCATCGCTTGAGCTTGGCGTTGTAATTGCGGTTACTCATGGAAAACGTCAGAGGTTGATGATCGGTATAAATTTTTATCTTCCTGGCGCCGTACAAATAGGACCTCAAATTATCGAGTGCCCAAACGATAGCGAGGAGCTCTTTCTCATTGGTTGCGTAGTTCTCTTCTGCCTTATTCAAGGATCGCGATATGTAGGCAATAGGTTTATCTTCGCCTACTGTCCCTTGTGACAGTACCGCACCGATAGCGAAGTTTGATGCATCCGTTGTCAGGTTGAATGGCTTTTCAAAATCCGGAAAAGCAAGGACATCAGCGGACACCAGAAGTTGTTTTAAATCGCGGAAAGCTTGTAGGGCATTACTATCGAGCTCGATTCGTACCTTTCTTGATGCGTTAGCTTTAACTTGTGCATTTTCGCCCCGAGTAAGATTGGTCAGAGGTTTTGCGACCTTTGCATAATCCTTAATGAATTTCCTATAGTACGAAGTCATACCCAAGAAACTCTTCAGGTCTTTCAGATTTAGGGGAGCTGAAATCATCTTTATAGCTTCCACCTTTTTTGGGTCAGCTCGTACACCATCTGGAGTAACTACATAGCCAAGGAATTCAACTTCCTTTTCGAAAAAACATGTTTTGTCTAAGTTTACCTTTAAATTTGCCTCTAAGAGTCGTGAAAAAACCTTTTCTACGTTGTCTAAATGTTCGTCCGCATCTTTTCCAAATACTATAATGTCATCAATATAGACATAGCATATTTTTCCAATGTATTGTTTCAATACATCGTCAATCATTCTTTGGAAAATAGCGGGCGCGTTTTTCAGTCCAAAGGGTAGACGTAGGAACTCGTATTTTCCGTTCATAGTTGAAAAAGCGGTTTTAGGTATGTCTGAGTCCTTCATTGGTATCTGGTGGAAACCAGACGTTAAGTCTATCGTAGTATAATAATTAGCCTGTCCGAGGCTACAAAGCGTCGCGTTAATGTCAGGGATAGGATACGTGTCCGCTATTGTCACTGCGTTCAGCCTCTTATAGTCGATCACCATTCGATATTGCTTTTCCCCATTTGCCTTTGGTTTTTTTGGCACTACCCAAATTGGTGAGTTATAAGGACTTTTTGATGGTCGGATAACACCCTCGGAAAGCAGCTCATTAACCTGCCTCTCGACTTCGTCCCTCATACACGCTGGGTATGGATAGCTTTTGCTGTATATTGGCTCGGGGTGGAGGTTTTTATTTCGGCGCGAACGCTTGTGTCTATAAGCTCGCTCCCATTCAAAGGCTCGAAAAGATTGGAATATTTCTTTAACAGAATGTCTATTTTTTTGTGAACTTCATTCCTTTCCCAATGTAAAATTAACATTACAGGACGCGCGCGCCTTAAGCGGGATTTTGTAGTTCCCTACTTTTAGTAGGTTATCCTTCCTATCTATTACAGCACCCAACTCTCTTAGTGTGTCATCGCCGATGATTCCACTGAAACCACTTAGAGTTGGTAACACAAAAAATTCGAACCCACTTGAGTTGCCTACATTTTCAAATAACTTAATTTTTACTTTTTCCTTTATAGGAACGGAACCTCCAACAGATGCTACGTTAAAAGTTTGTTTTACCGGTATTGTTTTGACCGCTATATCCTGTCTAATGAAATTCTTATTCGCACCGGTGTCGGCTAAGAAATCTAGCGCGCGACCATCGGGTAGCGTATATTCTAAGTATGGTACGCTAGATGACCGGAGGATAGAAAATCCTCGGAATTTTCGTCTTTTGTGGATTCTTGGTCTTCGTCCTGCGCCTCACCTTCATCTGGGACGGTATGGAACAGTCTTTGCTGTTTCCGAGGTAAATTGTCGGAGCGGCCTCCGCGTTTGAAGGGGTTTGGCCTGTTTATATAATTAACGTTACGCGTTTGAACTGAAGGATCTACCTCCATCTTTTCTACGCGAGAACTCGAGGAGTTATTTTGGTTATCCTCTCTCCCGGAAGGACGCTCGTTCTTCAAGTACTGAGAACGGTTTTCTTGTGGACGCCATGTAGGTTTTGGCGGTAATTGTGGGGGTTTCCTACTCTGCGGATAAAAGCTACTCGGCAAATTATTTACCGGCACTACCACGCGATTATTAGAATTATTTGAAGAGTGTATCGCAAAATTTCGGAAATCGACATTTTGAATTTCCAGACAGGCCGAATAGGCCTCTGGCAGGGTTTTAGGACGCTGTATGAGGATCATTCTAGACATCTCCCCATTTAGGCCGCGTATAAAAACGTCGAGTGCGCGGTTGCGGTAAGTTTCCACGAGAACTTTTACCGTTTCGTCCGTGTAGGACTCAGTTTTAATTTTATTAATTATGAGGGAGAACTGATGGTTTACCTTCGCATAAAATTCGTCAATCCTTGATCCCTTCTGTTGCAACTGGTGCAACTGGTGTTCAAGGGTGCGAATGTCTCGCTTGTCTGCGTAATGCAGCGAAAGACATTCTTTAATCTTTGCCCAGTTGCTGTCAAAGATGTTGTAGGATATTAAAGCGGAATCAGCAGCACCACGCACTTTCTGCCTAATATGTTGTAGAATTGCACGATAGAGCGGTTTCCCCTTTACGACTTCAAAGTCAGAGAGTATTACCTCCACCGAATGAACCCAGGATACGTATTGCACTGGGTTACCATCAAACACTTGTAGTTCCTTGACACAGTCAGGAAGCCTACTAATATCGCGTATTTCTGCTTCAGTCGTGGGGGCTTGAGCCACTACCTCCTCTGGTGGTTCTACTGGGCCAATAGTTCCTAGTGTGGTAGCTCTGGAGCTAGCATCTATACGCGCCAAGCGCCTTTCTAGAATGTTAATCTTCTCCAGAAGGGCGTTGACAGCCCCAGTTAAATTCGTGACAGTGGTCCTCAAGTCCTCCATCCTAGAAATAGCAAAAAGATAAATTCGTGGTAGTATACTTACAATAAACGGAGAATTGGCATTCGGTAGTCAGCCTGATCCCTTGATTAATTTATGCTTTAAATTGTTTAATTGGTCTATATCCTTTAATTTATAACCTTATTAGTCTTTTTATTTTTTCGTATATGTTTTATTCTTTTAAAATTGTTTATTGTCCTTTGAAGGTTTACACTTTTATTTTTTCGTATAAGTTTTATTCTTTTAAAATTGTTTATTGTCCTTTGAAGGTTTACACTTTTATTTTCATAACTTGTCCACTTTTTCACACTACTGGGTCCCTGCTCGGGCGCCAGTTACGGACGTTAAGTCCTTATAAGTCAAAAAAATTAATTGGGCCAGCCGCCCAAATGGAAACACAGACAGGTTAGGAATTCACATAGGTTTTATTAATACTTAACTTCTTACTACTAAGTCTAATACTAAACATACTGTATGATAACCCGTCCCGAACTCGACTGACTGCACGTTGTGGCCGTTGCTTGCTTCCCACCTTCGTTCTCCGGCAGCGACGCAATGGTTGCGTAACATGTTTACAACCCATTGTCTGAGACTCGATTTGGCCTTGACTTCCCACGGGTGCATTATGGAATGCAAGTGGCAATGTCTCCCGTTACACTATATGGTGAAATTAAAATATGCTGACACTGCGGCACGTGTAACGGCCAACCGTGGGAGCGTCGCAACAAATGCGACTGGTGCGTGTTAACTTGCATGTTGGACGAAAGAGGGTTTAATCGCCTTAACAACGATGCCAATTTTTTGAAAATCGATGACTAATTTTTTTTTTTTAAGTTTTATTTTTAATTTTAAGTGGTTTTTCGAAAAATCTTAATCACGAAGTATAAAAATATACATATAAGAAGGAAGGGGGTTCAATCGCCTTTATAACGATACCAATTTTTTTTTAAAGCGGTTAGTAATTATTTTTGTTTAAAATATTTTTTTATACAAACAGAGGTATTTTTTTGTTTAAATGTGTTTTTTCTAAAATTTTTAAATACGAAGTATACAAATATGCATATCACAAGAAAGGGGGTTAAATTGAATTTACAAAGATATGAATTCTTTAAAAACCAGTTAAAAATTTTCTGAAATATTAAGTTTTTAATTTTTCGAAGATCTGACTTTTTACCCGTTATAGCACCTGTAATATAAGTTTTCACAAAAAAAATTATATACCTTAAGTATAAATAAGAGCAAAAGGCGGACCACGTCTGTATTTTTATTNTTATAAGTCAAAAAAATTAATTGGGCCAGCCGCCCAAATGGAAACACAGACAGGTTAGGAATTCACATAGGTTTTATTAATACTTAACTTCTTACTACTAAGTCTAATACTAAACATACTGTATGATAACCCGTCCCGAACTCGACTGACTGCACGTTGTGGCCGTTGCTTGCTTCCCACCTTCGTTCTCCGGCAGCGACGCAATGGTTGCGTAACATGTTTACAACCCATTGTCTGAGACTCGATTTGGCCTTGACTTCCCACGGGTGCATTATGGAATGCAAGTGGCAATGTCTCCCGTTACACTATATGGTGAAATTAAAATATGCTGACACTGCGGCACGTGTAACGGCCAACCGTGGGAGCGTCGCAACAAATGCGACTGGTGCGTGTTAACTTGCATGTTGGACGAAAGAGGGTTTAATCGCCTTAACAACGATGCCAATTTTTTGAAAATCGATGACTAATTTTTTTTTTTTAAGTTTTATTTTTAATTTTAAGTGGTTTTTCGAAAAATCTTAATCACGAAGTATAAAAATATACATATAAGAAGGAAGGGGGTTCAATCGCCTTTATAACGATACCAATTTTTTTTTAAAGCGGTTAGTAATTATTTTTGTTTAAAATATTTTTTTATACAAACAGAGGTATTTTTTTGTTTAAATGTGTTTTTTCTAAAATTTTTAAATACGAAGTATACAAATATGCATATCACAAGAAAGGGGGTTAAATTGAATTTACAAAGATATGAATTCTTTAAAAACCAGTTAAAAATTTTCTGAAATATTAAGTTTTTAATTTTTCGAAGATCTGACTTTTTACCCGTTATAGCACCTGTAATATAAGTTTTCACAAAAAAAATTATATACCTTAAGTATAAATAAGAGCAAAAGGCGGACCACGTCTGTATTTTTATTTTTTTTTTTTGCTTTTTACATGCAATAATTGAAAATAATTTTTTACCAAAGGTCCAAGTTCGAACTCGAAGTCCCATATCTCGATTTCGGAGGCTATCTTCGAAAAACGGAGAAATTACTTTTTTTACTTATGACTCCATTTTTTAAAAAATGTTGGTTTGGTCCAATACCCGGTGGAGTGCTGTACAGTGTTATTGATGTGGTGAAATTGCTGTTCCTGGTAGCGTGAAATACAAAAAATTGTGAGCAACAAAATAAAAAGTCAGCATATACAGGATTCAGAGAGCATACTTTTTATACCTGTCCGCACTTGTACACAAGGGTATATTAACATTGTTCACATAACGGTAGTTTGTAACAGGCAAAACGAATCGAGATAGATATGGACAATTGTATACATAAATGATCAGGATGAAAAGAGAAGTCGATTAAGCCATGTCTGTCTGTTTGTCCGTCCGTGTGCCCGTGTACACGATAACTCGAGCAAAAATTGAGATATCCCAACGAAATTTGGTATGGTATTTATCCAAGGTAGGTATTGAAAATGGGCGAAATCGGACTGTAACCACGCGCACTTCCCATATAATGGTATCTTCGAAAAATACAAAAACTGCGATATTTCAGTAAATATTAGATGCAAATTGTTGAAAATTAGTAAGTGGAGCAGAAATTAGGTAAAAAATAATATTGTTATGAAATTTTTGGGAATGGGTGAAATGCTGTATCAGTAGCCGCTTCGCCAATCCTTACCAAACTCGGCACGAGGCGTGGGTAGGTTCCAGCCAAGAAATCTGTTGAAAATCTTTGAAATCGGACAATAACCACGCCCACTGCCATATAACGGTAATTTACAGAAACACGAAAACTGCGATAAATCAGTAACTACTGGAGTCAATTCACTTAAAGTCGATGATTGCAATAACCACTTAGCAGAAAATTAGAATATTATACATTTTTGGATAATGGGCGTGGCGCCGCCAACTTATGACCACAAATGTGTATCTCGTTAACCGACTTATAAATTTCTACCAAACTCGGTACACTTAGTACCCATGGTACGGAAAAGCAATTTGTTGAAAATTATTCAAATCGGACTAAAATTACACCCGCTTCCCGTTAACGGTAAATTTCAGAAATACGAAAACTCCGATATTTCAGTAACTGAGGACGTTAATTTACTTCGAGCTAATAGTTACAACAATCTTCTAACAATAAAAAAGACGGCTATAGACTTTAGAAATTGGCGTAGTATAAGTGTATTTATAACTACAAAGGTGTACCTTTTAATCGATTTGTGCCTAACTAGGTTCAATTATATCATTAAGTCTAACTCTGCATATTATCGAAAACGTTTGAAATCGGGTAAAGACCCCTGCTTATCATGCAAAGGTAGGTCAGAGAAAGTTGAAACGACGATATTTGATACCTGCGCCAGGTATATATAGTTCTGTTTCGCCCGAACTTATACTTCTTTACTTGTTTGATTTTAGCTTTGCTTGCTTATTCATTATACATTAACAACAAAACAAAAGAACAGATGCGTAAGCGCACACATTTTCGCATCTTTAATTGCCTGCTTCTTCCAACTTAACGCGGCTTGGTACATTTGGCACGCAGCAAACATACACACAAACAGCATTTTTTTTTTAATTGCCACTTTTGTTTCACAAGTTTATGTTATATTAGAAAATAACTATTTTGTTCTAATGCAGAACGTAATCATTTCAAAGTATTACTGCAAAGAAGAAGTAATTCAATCGGTTTATTCGTTTTCGATTTATAGCAGTTTTAAAAACGATTTCATGATTTTTTACCACATTTTGGAATATTGATACGTCCTTTTTACAGGTTCCTTCAAATAATTTTATAAGATGTATAGATATAGACAAGTTTATGTTATATTAGAAAATAACTTATTATTTTTTTTTTGGTGTTTCCATTCTCAAATTTTTACATTTTACTCCATAAAGTTTATGAAAAAAATTAAAATCAAACGTGATGAAGTTAATAAAAAAAATAAATAATAAAAAAATGCGATTTTTTAATGCAAAATTACGCACATTTTGATACCTTAACTGATTTTCTCCGACAAATAGTTTATTAACTGCAAGCAATTAAAAAAGATTCTTCTCAGTGAGTTGAAAATTTTGGGATTTTTTTTCGAGATTTTCGAGTATCATGACGAAATAAAAAATAGGTGTCTTCTTTTTTTCGATAAAGAACGTAAAAAAATATATTTAACCCCAAAAAAATATTTGAGGTGTAAATATTGTATGGAATGACCCGTATACATTTGACTATGTTAAATAAAATGACTGGTTTTTTTTTCGGTGCCATTTGAAAATTTCGCTGTCGGTCACAAAAAAAGTAGTTGTGACAAAATTTTAACCCCTGTCTAAATTTTTCAGTCAGCGCTCGAAAAAATAAGAATTTTGAATCCAAAATAATAAAAAAAATTGCCAAAAATCAACGGTTAGTCCTATCTACTACAAACTTGTAATATTTGTTTTGTTGTATTTCGATTTGTTATATTTAATTGTTTAGTAAAAAAAAAGTATTGCAAAAAAATTTAAATTTTGCCCCGATTATTTTTTTTTTTGTGACCGACAAGGAAATTTTCGTATGTGACCGAATAAAAAAAAACATTCGTTTTATTTGACACAGTCTAATATACATACATTAGGGCGGAGTAATTTAGTTTCAAAAAAAGTCTATGGAATACTCGAATTCTACGTTCGATTCTAAGCAAAAATGTTGAACAAACTATAATACATATACTCCTTTTTCTTTTGAAAATTGCGATGTAATTCGTATGCAGTTTGTTTGCCATTTTTGCTTAAGGTGTTCTTACACAATATGTATTTGCATCTGTAAATATGACTTTTTCAATACATATGTAATTGCGTATGTCTGTCAAATTCGCAGACTATTAAACTATTTAAAAATAATTTCTTTGAAAACGAAATAAACTAAACTCAGATGATTCTACCTGTGTGTCAGATGAAAATAGAAACATTTCTATTTCGTATGTACGTGCATCTGCTTTGTACAGAAAGAAATCTAATTTAACTTTTCACGATATGTTGGCATTTCCATATGTAAAAAGTGGCATGCACGCAATCAAATACATATCGTTTAGAACACCTTTAGAATTGATAGCAGTGTTGCCACCTTGTGAGCAATTCCTCAAAACGTGAGGAATTTCGGGTGCGCTGGAGTTTTTTTTGAGGATTTTGATTTTAAGGAGTTTTCTCTCGATATATTTGCAGATAACAAATGCAGCCATGTTTTACACAAGAGAGTTGTTAAATCGCAAATTTTTCAACAAAAAGCTTTCCGAAGTTTTATAAAGAGCGAAATACACCACACAAGTAGCTTGTCAAAGATTCTTCAAACCTGATCTTCCCATTTCGCCATACACCAAGCAAACGTGACTCGTTCAAGCAAAGAATGTTAGTTTTCTTCCGGTTCACAATGTAAAAGCGTGTGGTTTTCTTCGATTTATCTCTCTCGCGTCCTCATTTCGTTGAGAATGAGACGATTTTATCATACACAACGTAAGCGGTTTGATCAGACGTCAACATGGCGGCCAGAAAATCAAAAAATTTTGATTTTTGTTCACATTTTCCTCAAACGGCTTGCCAAACCTTCAAACACCCCCATACACAACATAAATAGCTTTAAGGAAAGGGATATTTCGCTTGGTTTGTCAAGCCGCTTGTGTCGTGTTTTTCGCTCTTCAGCACATCTGCATTTGCTGCTAAATATTCAAAATGTTATTGATAATATTGTTCATTCCATCCATCATTCCATCGTTATATTTTCAACTTATTTTAAACTTGCAAAATTTCGGTAACGAATGGAGAGAACACGCATTGTTCGGTCATAAGGATATTCATATTGACTCCTCATTAGATCCAGAAAATTATAGGAAAAATTTTTGAATTCAAAAATTCTTCAGGTTCATATAAGTTTCCCAATTTAAAAAAATTATATCTGCATTACTAATATAGCCCTTTTCTAATGCTTCAGTAGAACGTATATTTAGTAGTAAAAATGTGAAGGACTGACTTGAGGACCAGACTGATCACTGACATAGTTGCAGCAATATTATATACAAACCAAGGCATAAAAAATAACGGTGATACTTTGTTTGAACCTGTAAATAGTATGCAGTACACAATACTCATATCTGTAATAAGAAAATTTTGAGTAATTTGTTCGGATTTTGAGGATTCTTCGTTTGTGTTTGAGGAATTTGGTAATTTTTTTGTGGCAACACTGATTAATACTAGAATTTGGATTTTCTATACACTTTCTTAGAAAATTTTGCTCCGAACAAATTACTCCGGCCTAACATTAGCGCAGACAAGAGGTTTCAAACCTCAATTTCTTTTTCATTTCTTGTGCTTCATTTTATACGAATTTTTCGTTTTTCTTGAGAGCTCATAAAATTGTAACTGCTAATGAAAACATTGTCCTGAAAATATGCAATGCATACTCACTTTCTATTGTTTTTTACACTTTACAGCCTAAAAGAGTTTACCACTAATATGTACTTAACAAGGATGTGAAGATTTAATTTNGTTGCTGGAAAAAGCACTTTGCTTTTGCTGTAAATTTGTGAAGAAATAAATATACGAGCATTATTTTCTCTACAGCTGCAAACTGATTTAAGTAGTTTTGATAGACGTAAATTTCTTTTTCATTTCTTGTGCTTCATTTTATACGAATTTTTCGTTTTTCTTGAGAGCTCATAAAATTGTAACTGCTAATGAAAACATTGTCCTGAAAATATGCAATGCATACTCACTTTCTATTGTTTTTTACACTTTACAGCCTAAAAGAGTTTACCACTAATATGTACTTAACAAGGATGTGAAGATTTAATTTGCCAACTTCGAATTCGTTCCACCAAAATGCGCCCTATCATACATACATATCTACAGTATATTTTGCTTAGCTGCCCATCCTTCTTTGCCTGAAAAACTTGTGCGCTTAACCGAAAAAAGCACTTAAGCGAATTGGATTTACTACTTCAAGGAGGAAGGTATCCGAATCCCTATGAAACCAAATAATGTAGGTACCACGAAGGAATTACTGCAAGCGAAATTTTTTCCGAATGGTATCTAATTATCTGTATAACTACATAAAATGATAGCCGTTTTCGTTGTTCTGCGAGATGAACAAAATAAAGAAAACCTTGTAAAATTAGGGTAAGTGTAGAGCCAGTGCAGGTTAACGTAATACTTTCTTGGATAATTGATAATAGTTGCAAATTTTTAAGACAGGTATCGCTAATGTGTAGGTATGTCGAATGCATCTATCGGAACAATTTCCTTATAAATGTTAAAAATAATGCCGCTAATGCACATTTTTGGATAGGTATCTTAAATGTGCACTTAAGCACAAAAGCAGCAAAGCAAAATATACTGAATATACTTTTAACATATGTATATTTTTTTCAAAATATTTCGTTATGAAATTTCAAGGATGTTTAAGGATGCATTTTTTAAAGGGCATTACTGTAGTACTACATTCGTCTAGCGAAAAGTAGATATACACATTCTTTTTCGGTTGTTATCCACGTTAATATATTGGAGTGAGTATAAGTTTGAAACTATTATTTGAAAAATTTAGTCCCTTGAAAATTTAAATTTTTTTTAAAGACTTCGAAATTTAAAAAATATGATTATTTCAAAAATTCAGTGCAATGTAGGATAACAGTATGGGTATCGTATAAAAAAATCTGTAGAATTATAACGGAATAAATTTTTTTACAAATTTTGTCCTAAAATATCATGAAAATTTGCAATATTTTTTTTTTTATTATTGTTTGAGGACTAATATAGATACGCATCGAATTTCGTCCTGCAAACTTTATTAACTTGAAAAGATAAATTTATAAATAGCACATTTTCAATACCTTTTCGTCCTTGTAAACCAGACATTTTATTGTTCTTAAATTCTACAGAATTTTTGCATTATTTTTTTTTTATATTTATTTGAATTAATCACATCTTTAAAATTTCAAAGTCCTCTGAAAAAAAATCCTGACGTCAGAGTGAAAAGCTAAAAACACAGTTTTACTATATTTATACCATAGTTTCGTGGGTATATCGATTCTTTCGTGTGTTTTGAAATTTTTTTGTTTAGGGAATTGATAAATTGAGAATCAAAATTATCAGAACCATATTAAATTAGTTTTTCAATAAAAATTCAATTGAAGAAAGTTTACAAAAAGTCTAATTTTAAAATTATAACATGCTTAAGTTTCAGAATTCCAAATATTTTTTATTTAAACTAATTTAAACCATCACAGTTCCAACCGAAATCCAAGAAGTAAAAAAATTTAATAATTTCATAAGCACACTTTTAATGGTTCTATCTGTGAAGCTACACATTTTTATTAAACACGAATTAAAGGGAATAACCTACTTTAATTTAAGCGACCCAACGCAGTTTGAAAGGTATCTAAATGCAGTGCATATTCAACAAGGTAGGAGTTATTTCCACAGTCCTCCCTCTCGAACTATAATGCAAATTGAATTGCAAACAATTCTTCTTGTTGAAAATATGCATAGTATAGTAAGCACAAAAATATTTGGGGTATTCACAACGGTGTCGTAAGTGTCGTGTTGTTGTATGTTGCAAACTTTAAACGCCTAAAAAATATATTAAAGGGGTCCGTAAAGTACCATCAAAGTCATATTATGAATTTTTGTGGTGTTAAATAATAGTTGGTTGTCGTTTCGAGTTCTCTAAGCATTTATTTAAGCTTTTAAAGTTTACGATATACAACAATACGACACTTACGACACCTTTGTGAATCCCTCATTTATGATAAAAACGCTCATAGGCTTCATAAGTTATCGTTTATCGTTGATCACTAGTTTCTCATAATATTAGATTATGATAAATATGTAATGCGAAAACTATACCACGACATAAATTGCTGAAATGAGTTTGACTAGTTTTTGAAAACGATCAATATTATGTTGCTTTCTCCAGAAGCTTTAGATCTCAATCCACTCGAAAGCATTTTGGTCTAAAGTTTTATATGCAAATAACATAACTAGATTAAAAAGTCTTAAAACGAACGCTAATCAATAATTTCTGTATTCACAAAAAGCTGATGCGAATAATGTCAAGAAATCTTAAAGCACTTCTATACAATTTTCGACAGTTTTTTTTTAAACTTTTCGCAGTGCCATTTCAAAAATTTAGGAAAGACTAGTACCGCGCTCTCTTGGGTGCACTTAAGCCCATGGTTAATTGTGGGATTCATGTCGCCTAAAATTATACAATTTCGAAAGACCAATATTTATTTTTCTATAAAATGTGACTTTCGTTCCACGAAAACAATTGAAATTTACAAGAGTATAACTCATGGCCAGTTTTTTTAGTGCACGGTTAAATCTGACTTTGGTTTAAACTTAGTTAAAGCGTTCGAGCTATCTCGTTTAAGCTAAAGTTAGCCAATCAAATGACTGCCCAATGTTAAATATAAACACAGTTTACTCAATCTTTAACTTTAAACTAGCACTGAAAAACTGACCTAAGTAAAACGGTAGTTAAACCCATGTCAGTGGTTTTCAGATAAAAGTCTGTCACTTCGTATGCGCCGATCTCGATCGATTCCAGATCTTCCAAGTACTTTGCATAATAAAAGTTTAACTAGATGATTTTTTTATGTAGACTGACTTGATTCAAAAACGACTTTTAATGACAATACAAGTCATCGAAAAAAATGTTACCATTTTAATTATAAGAATATGGAAATTTGAAGAGCATACACAAATATTTTATGATACTTTACGATTTTTTATTTACTATGCTTTATGTGATCTTTGGCAAAATAACTTACGTCACTTGTTTGGACCCACCCGAGTGAAAATTTCGAACGAAAAATGAATCCAGTTTTAGATTTTGAACAAACTGTTATTTGACCAGACAAAACTGCTTAAAAAAATTTTCTTCAGGAGCCCACAGATTTTGCATTGTTGACCATTTTAAATTTTGTTTTTAGTTTTATAAATTTAATGTGTTAGTTTTTCTACAAAAACTACTTAAGAGTAGCAGAAAATCTGTATGACGTAACAATTGTGTATTGTGTATCACTTTTGACAGGTGAGTTCATAATTGGTAAAATTAGACCAGGTGAAGTAATAAGAGCGAGAATAAAGATTTAACACTACATTATTTGTAAAATATGCCTTTAAGAAAATAAAGCGAGAAAGCTATTTTCTTACTTCACCTGTTTATTATATCACCATGAGTTCATATAAAAAAATTTGCTGTGTTCGACAAGTGTCAAGTGCTAAAACCGCATGAAGATTGGCGAAAAAGAAAAAAAAATATGAAAATAATAACAACAAAGTCTTTTCTCTTTTGAATATAGTTTTACAAAATTTGGTTTCAATATCGTGTTTGTCATTTGTAGTATTGGGTGATGAATTAGGAATGAAGTATTCAAAGATGTTATGAAAACACAAAATGGAAAACGAAATAAAAATTAATGTGCTTGCGTGCCAATTGCATAGTAGATTAAACTAGTGCACTACTTACGTGCATTCATATTCGTTCCATAGGTCCACACATTCGAACGGTTCCGGACATATGACATTCGAGCAAGGTTTATTGGAAGGGCAATTCTTTTCAAGATTCCGTGCCATAGTGGCTTGACCCCATTGCGTACCATTCATAGCCGGTGGTAAAGGCAAATGCTTGCCCTCCAGCCTAAAAAGATTCAAATACACCCACAAATCAAAATGAGTTCGACATGAGTTAGAAAGCCATGCAAACAATGGCCCCGCGGCTTAGCAAACTTCTTAACGCACACAAGCACACATGTACATATGTGGCAGCATTCATCAAGAACACTTCGTTTTTCGCCGTACACTCACCTGATATCATCAAGGCAGCTCTTTTGGTAGTCCGCATACACTTCGAACGTTCGCACGCCTGTATATTCAGCCTTTCCGCCAGCATAAACACCCTCTTGTTTGTCAACCAATAGCCACTGGTGCCCAGCAAATTCAAACGTCTCGTTGTAGCGACGTCCTTCGCCACCATCCAACTCCAGTGTCGCTGCAGAGCCATAACGATTAATACGCACAACATGCCACTGACCATCTTCTACCGCGACCGCGTTCAACCATAAATCTTTCTCTTCCGTACGCAGCGAATTGAGATTGTAGCGGAAGTGTAGACGTGCATCCTTAATTTCTAAAATTCCATATTCGCGGTTATGTTGGTCTGAAACGCGAAACAGTTCCCCATGCTGCTCGCGCGTACGGAAACGCAATTGAATTTGCGTGCTAAAACGATCCGGCTCAAAGCTGAGCGCATATTTAACGTAGCTCTGTTGCTTGAAGGTGGTAGGTATGGTGGGTATGTTACAAGCAGGGCCAGTCCATCCGGGTCGGCATTGGCAGCGTGCTTCTGAAAGCGAGCCAACACAGTTGCCATGTTCCCAACAGCGTGCCGTTTGCTCCGACTGTGAGCAAACTTCCTCCGTTTGTTGGCAACCTGTGACGCTGTTGCGTGAAAGTCCAGGATGCGCCAAGTCATAGAGTTTAGAATTGAATACTAAATTACGTATGCAGCCATCAAAGGCTTTTGCGTTGGGCGCATAATGCCAGAAGTAGAGCGAGGGGTCAAAGAGGTCACGGTATATGCCACCAACCTGCAGTGGACCATTTACATTCAGATATTCATTGAACGGTGGTATTTGTCCACGCGCCTGGCAGGACATGTCATCAAACTCCGGTGGTGTGCCATCCTCCATTTCACTAATATCCGCAGACTTACAAAAATCTATAACCATACGCACATTTTCCGTATCCCAAAAGACATCAATACGATGCCATTCTCCATCATCCAGAGACTTTTTAGTTTTAACACGTAATTCCAAAGTACCTGAGCCGAAGTCTATAAGCAAGCGCGGGTAGCCACGTTCCAGCTCAAGCGCAATGTAATCAGTGATGATCATTTCCTCGCGCTCCGGAGGCACAATGGGACCATTGTAAATGAAAAGGCCATCAGGTTTGCGTGTGATAAACTCCAGACTCAAATGTGACTCGTCGC
Source organism: Rhagoletis zephyria (assembly GCF_001687245.7). Taxonomy (NCBI): domain Eukaryota; kingdom Metazoa; phylum Arthropoda; class Insecta; order Diptera; family Tephritidae; genus Rhagoletis; species Rhagoletis zephyria. Next base: position 164,102 of record NW_016157236.1, read on the forward strand.
ACATCTCCAACGGTGGGTACCAAGCCCAACCATTTCCGCGGAAGCTGCGCGTAGTCTGCTGACAACGTGGACCATTGTAACCCGCTGGACACGAGCAGTGCGGGCCAAAGCGCGTATCCACACAGCGTCCACCATTGTAGCAAGGTGTGTTGCGACAAGATTCTGGTTTTGAAAAGTTGCGTGCGCCACAAGTACACTCAGCTAAAGTGTCTACGCGCACACCCACCAAGGCAGTCTTATTCGCGTTAACCATATACGGTAACGAGCTGATGTCCAACGTATTCGTACAGGAACCCTCACACATCTGGTTTTCGTATAAGCATTCATCAATGCCAACCATTGTGATATTAAAGCCCACATCCTTTTCGATTTCCTCGCGATTCATCAGCACAATACCGTTGAGACGCACTGGCTTGTAGTATGGAGAGCCATGCGCCGAAAAGCGTATATCGGTAAGTGGTGGATGGCGGCGCTTGAGTTGCACACTGAAAATATCCACGTTCTCGCGATCTGCGTTCAGCAAATCGGCCAGCTTGTCACGGAAACGATCCAATTTAGAGCGACTCAAGCTCTGTGTGCGATAGTTCCAGACGCGTATGAAGTCTTCATCAGTAATGCCGGCAACACGTATAGAGCCTGAGTTGATTACAGCTTCATGAGAGATTTCACGCACTGTTACCGATATATTTGCTGGCACATCAGTTTGGGTGTGTTTGCGATCGTAAACCTTGAAGCGCAAGTGATAACGTCCTTCGCGCGTACCAGCTCGCATTGTTACCATGCCAGAGTCTTCATCTAACTTGAAACGAGGATGTTCTTGAGACTCCCAGTAGAATTTCTTATCAGGCAAATCCCAATCGTCTAGGTCATAAACGTACACGCGGCCAATCGGCGTGTCTGGAGACTGACCTTGATAGTTATACACGAAAATGTCTTTAGATCCTGGTTGCATTTTATTGTCGTTGACATCGCCGATGACTACAGTGAGTGTGCTAGTGCCGGTCATCGCCGGTGAGCCATGGTCCTTAATAACAATGGGAATCATGTACTCCTTTTGTTGTTCACGATCGAAGGAGCGGAGAGAGGAAATAACAGCCATGCCATCGCCATTAGCGCCCTCTGTGGAAAAAAGGGAAAATGTAGAGAAGAAATTAGATATTGTAAAAAAGTATTTAAACTTTTATTTCGAAAGTCATAAAAGGGATACTCCGCTAAAATTATAAAAGTCCAGTCAGTAAAATATCGGAAAGTTTATGGAATATTTAATGTTTTTTATTACATCTTCACTTTATCGTAATTAACGGCTCATTTGTAATTTATAGGCAAATCATCCTGAGTAATTTCACTTTGTAAAATTTGTCAATAAATTAAATAGAAATGATATAATCTATCATAAAACAAGAACCAAATGAAGAAAAAATTATATTTCATTTATTTTAGCCCCCACTGTTGAGCAAATTTGAAAAAAGTGCCTAGAGGTACGCAACCCTTTGTTTTTTGAAATCAGGTACAAACTACTTCAAAGTGACTGTATAGCGTATGGAATTATCACAAGCAAAGAAAAAATTGTTAATTTAATTGCAAAGCTATTAATTTTTGTTCATCTTTAGGAGTTTCCGAAGACAATGACGTAATGAAAAAAAGTTTTCGCAAATTTTTCGATGGTTTTTATTAATTACAGGCATATATGTAATACTCCTATATTGGCAGTAAGAGCTAGTACCGTCCGAAAACACTGCAGTACAGATATATCAATAAACCCGTACGAAAGAAAAGGAACACATACGTTTATAAATAAACATGTACACAACACATGTACAAAAACGGCACTCAAGTACACAATACATTGACAAAAACGGTATCTACTAGACTGTCTCGCTTTGATTTCGGAATGCTTACACATTGAGAAGTTAGCTCACTGCCAATATAGAAGTATTACATATATGATTACAGGCCAACCTATTATTCACGCACGCCAGCAGTTTTCTGTCAAAAATTTCTCATGCGCATACAACTTGTATGGGACCATCCGAAATTGAACGGCACACTATGGGCAATATGAGGCATTTGCTGATCACAAATCTGTAACTTTTTTGTTTTTAAAGTTACAATCATGAAATTTTTCGTGTAGATAGTGTAAACCATATTTCCATAAATGTAAACCATAATGTAAATAAATGTAATAAATGAAAACCATAGTTCCGAACTTTTGGGGAATACGCAGTAACTGCCCGTATCAGCATGCAGATCTTTCTTAACCATTGTGAATAAAGAGTACCTAGCAGGTTATCGGACATATTTTTTCTCGAAAACGAGCGCCCCTATTCTAGATGTATTCCTTACCCATTGTGGGTACTGGAACTGGAAAATTAGTATTGGTACCTGCAACTCACAATGGTCGAGAAACATCTGCATGCTGATACGGGCAGTTTACTGCGTATTCCCCAAAAGTTCGGTGTGAATTGCAGGTATCAATACTAATTTTGCGCAGTTGGAGGACCTAGCAGGTAATCGTCCTTAAAAGTAGGCAGCTAACTTTTTTATCGTTATTTACTCCCGTTTGATTGTAAAATATTGGAAATGTAATAAAAAATTGTATTTCTTGGTAATTCCGTATGCATGTTTTAAGGTAATTTTTTCTAAAAATTATTAGAATCTCACAAATGAAACATCAGGTAAAAGGTGAGGTTGTCTAGTTTTCGAATAAATAATTTTTGTTTGTTAGGTTTTAAGATTTATTATTTATAGGGTTAAAAGCCCAGTGATACTAGTAGCTGCTGAAATCCCGTATTCTCACGTAGTGTCACTTAAAACATCATAACTTCAAATGGCGCAAACTTGCGCAAACTTTTTTCCGTGTAGTAGGTGGATTTTTCGTGCTTTTAATGAATTCAAATTCAAAACATACCCAAGCGGAGAACACCTTCGAATCCATCATCGAAATTTAAAAAAAAACGAAAAAAATGCGTTTTATTACAGAAGCTATTGCTGCAACCTGTTATTTCAAATTAAAATATTTATAGCTAAATTTAAATCTGAATATAACATGTAACTCAAGTCAGTTGGGCAATTCACAAGGTGTTGTGAAGTTATATTTTCCTAACAAAAGTTGTGTTAAAACACGACGGTTGTGAACACCTGTTACGATTATTTATTATATCTCAGCACTTAACCTCACATAACACCGAATAAACATAGGTTGCAGAGTTGTATCGTCATGTGTTATTTTTCTTCACAAAACAATAACAACATTTTTACAACTGTCATGAAATATCATGACTTCACGACAAACACGACAAATACGACACCTTGTGAATTGCCCAAGTATTTCTTAATAGGCCCTTGCTAGGAAAAAAATCCTAAACTGCGGATCTGAATATTATTGCGTTGCGAGTAAAAATTTCAACAATTTGAATATGTCAACTTCTTAAGCAATTTTCACTTTATTTCATTAAATAATAATAATAATAATAATAATAATAGATTGGCGCGTACACATATGTTAGTGTTTGGCCGAGCTTCTCCTCCGACTTGTGGCGTGCGCCTTGATGTTGTCACATAAAGCGGAGGGACCTACAGTTTTACGCCGATCCGAACGGCGATTGTATTTTTATGAGAAGCTGTTTTTCATGGCAGAAATACACTCGGAGGTTTGCCATTGCCTGCCGAGGGACGACCGCTGTTAAGAAAAAACNGGCCGACAAAATTCATTTAATAAACACACAAAAAATCATAAGATCATTAAAGCACGCTTTATTCCCTAAAGAATGATACCAGTGTTCTTTTCAACTTTTCAAAAATGCATTTATGATCAGCCTTTGTACTAGGCCGATTCATCGTGCGGCGTGCGTAAAAACCTAACTTAAATTTCAAGTTTTGTGTTGCGTGACATTTCGATTTGCCGTTTGTGCTCATATGACATTTTGGCGCGACTATTGGTTCAAATTTCGCTCAACAAACTTCTGTAAATTTGACAGAAGTGCAACTCTGAGAAATCACGCACGTAAATTGATTTCGGTTAAACAAATTTGAAAAACTTGAGTGCGTGCGTAGAAAAACTCACGCCGGTAAAAGTAGGTTGAGTACGACAGCAATCGCATGCGTAGGGTTTTGGTTTGCGTTGTTTGGCTACATGACTTGTCAACTTATGTCAAATATGACGCAGTATAGGCCGCCGCCTATTGGAAGACATTACATTACACAGTCACTTTGAGTTTACGAACAGCTTCATAGCACAAAAAAAAAATAATATTAAAAACCCATTCGTACAATAGAAACTGTCAAAATATGCAAAAATATGCCACAATGGGATGGAAAAGAAACCAAGTTCAGTCAAAATAGTGTACAACCTAACAAAATTAAAAAAATATTACGATATAAAATATGAGTTATAATCAGGTCCGAAAAGTTTAGGCTTTTGCTTGGAATTGCTTATTAAGGGTGTTCAAGTTTAATTTTAACGAGCATGCTTATTTTGCTTATTTCAATGTATAAAGCTAAGTACGGACCTTTTAAGAAATAAATTGCTATTATTTCATGTGTGTCAATAGTAGTGGCCAAGGAGTTTTGACATATTATATTTTACAGCCAGCTTTCTCACTTTTTGCCCAATAAATTTTTCTTGATCATTTCTTCGGTGTTTTTTTTATTCGTCGAACTCTTTAGTTTACAAATAATGCCGCAGATTTGGTTTTTATTAACCATTAACTTCAATAGCATTTCTGCTTGGATACAAAAATTTAAAACCAATGGGTCGTCTCTACGGGAAGATTTTTGTGTTATTGAAGAGATTAAATATAATTTATCTCAAATGGAGAATAGCGAATATAAAAAAAAATAAAACGACCAGTGCAGATCTATATTACTTGAGAATATCAAGCGACACATGTATTTTTATTGCAATTTTTCAATCCTGGAAATAAACTGCATAAAAAAAAAACATTCCATCGCCTAAGCGATTTTGGCCGAGTTCAGCAAAGCACACCAGTCGTTTCTCCTCTGTGCTAACTGACGCCAATTGGAAACGCCAAGTCCTTCTCCACCTGATCTTTCCATCGCAGTGGGGGCCTCCCTCTTCCTCTGCTACCACCAGCGGGTTCCGAGTTGAATACATTCAGAGCTGGAGCGTCGGTGTCCATTCGAAGGACATGACCAAGCCAGCGGAGCCGCTGTATTTTAATTCGCTCCACTATTTTCATGTCGTTGTAAAGCTCATACAGCTCATCGTTCCATCGTCTGCGGTACTCGCCGTCGCCAACGCGTAAAGGCCCGTAAATCTTCCTTAAAATCTTTCTCTCGAACACACCAAGAGCCGCCTCATCGGATGTTGTCATTGTCCATGCTTCTGCGCCATATACCAGCACGGGCATGATGAGTGACTTATAGAGCGTGGTTTTCGTACGTCGAGAGAGGACTTTACTCCTGAATTGCCTACTCAGTCCAAAGTAGCACTTGTTGGCAAGAGTGATTCTACGTT
>NW_016157236.1:170440-201670 GCF_001687245.7 Rhagoletis zephyria
CAACGTCATTTTACACAGCCGTATGAGTTTTGAGGGGATGCCAAATTCAGACATAGCGGCGTATAGGCAACTCCTTTTAGTCGACAAATAGGTGGTGAGTGTCGATCTTTTTCTCGCGGGTCTTTTCTAAGGTTTGGCGTATTGTGAATACCTGGTCTATGGTGGATTTGCCAGGTCTAAAGCCACACTGATAATCAATAAGTTCATTGACGGTGGGCTTCAGTCTTTCACACAATACGCTCGATAAGACCTTGTAACCTATGCTTAGAAGGCTGATCCCGCGGTAGTTGGCGCGAATGGTGTGGTCACCGCTTTTGTGGATTGGGCAGAGCACACTTAAATTCCAGTGGTCTGGCATGCGTTCATCTGACCATATTCTGATTAAGAGTTGATGCATGCACCCAGGGGCGCACCCAGGAGTATATTTTAGGGGGGGTTTTATATTTCTGAAGATATATCACCGGAAAATACTGAAAATTTGATTCAGATAATACCCTCTTTAAAATACATTTATGCAAGTTTTATGTACAGTATGTAATAAATAAATAAAGGTTTTATAATTCATAAACTGCACTTTATTTACAGATTAACAGAACTCAAACGCTTTTAACCGACTTCAAAAAAAAGGGAGGTTATCATCTCGCCGGAATACATAACTTTGGACTACGTGAACCGTTTTCAATAATCCTTTTTTATTAGAAAGATAGTGCCTCAAGGTCCCGTAATTTGTTTTAGAGATCCGATGATTAGATCATGAAGAAATTAACGGTACCCCTAAATTTGAATATGAGAATTGAAGTCGGTTGTGTTCTTTCCTTAAAAACTACTTGCTTAATAAAAAGTTCTACAAACCCAAGTTGCGCTCAACTTTCAAAAGTACCTAATACAAAATTTTGAAAAAGAGTCAGTATAAATAAATTTATTGATTCCATGAATTTTTGCACTTCTATGTTCATTTTTTCGATTTCTGGTTTTCGATAGAGATGGTGATTTTTCACGATTGCTAAATTTTTTTAAAATTTCAAATACCGAAAAAATTAACTGAACTCTCAAGAAAAACGAAAAATTCATATAAAACGACGGACGAGAAATGGAAAAGAAATTTTCTTCTACCAAAATTTCTTAAATCAGTTTGCAGCTCTCAAGAAAAAAAATGCTCGTATATTTATTCCCTCATGAAAATTTACAGCAAAAGCAAAGCGCGTTTTCAAGCAACAGAAATTATAATAAATATTTCTTATAATTTCCTTGAGAGCTGGATTCTTAGCTTTAAGATACAGATTGTATTTGAGGTTATTAGCTTTTGGGGGGGTTTGAACCCCAAAACCCACCCCTTGTGTGCGCTAATGCATGCACCTTATTAAGGCCTCGCCACCGTACTTGGATAGCTCAGCTTGCAGGCTGCCAGCTCCAGCAGCTTTGTTGTTTTTCAGCCGCGTTATTGCTATACGTACCTCGTCATAGTCAGGCGGTGGAACGTTGACTCCGTCATCATGGACTGCAGGCTCGGGTTCTTCTTCTCCACAACTTTCCATGCTGCTACCATTTAGTAGGGCGGAAAAGTGTTCCTTCCATAATTTAAGTACGCTCTGGACATCAGTTACTAGGTCGCCATTATTGTTCTTACAGGAGTTCGCCCGGTCTTGAAACCTTCCGTAAGTCACCTAACTCTCTGTTAAAACTTTCGGGCATTCTTCCTGTCGGCCAGCATTTCAAGCTCTTCGCANGGACTGCAGGCTCGGGTTCTTCTTCTCCACAACTTTCCATGCTGCTACCATTTAGTAGGGCGGAAAAGTGTTCCCTCCATAATTTAAGTACGCTCTGGACATCAGTTACTAGGTCGCCATTATTGTTCTTACAGGAGTTCGCCCGGTCTTGAAACCTTCCGTAAGTCACCTAACTCTCTGTTAAAACTTTCGGGCATTCTTCCTGTCGGCCAGCATTTCAAGCTCTTCGCACTCACGTATTTCGGCCTCTCTCTTCTTATTGCGGCAAATACGTCTCGCTTCCCTCTTCAGATCCCTATAGCGGTCCCACATAGCGCGCGTTGCGCCCGAACGCAGCGTGGCCCTGTAGGCGGCATCTTTTTTTCTGCAACTTCCTGACACCCCTCATCGTACCAGTTGTTCTTTCGGGCTCGCTGAAATCCGATTACTTCTTCAGCGGCGGTACTTAATGTGCGGGAAATGTGGTTCCACTGCTCGCATATGTCGGTTTGTTGAAGAGTGCTCTCTGAGAGCAGGTGTGAGAGTCGAGTAGCGAAAGCGCTGGCTGTCTGTTGTGATTACAGTTTTTCGACGTAAGCTTTCCTTGCATATTTGGGCGCACATTTTTTGCTGCACAGAGCCGGGTGCGTATCTTGGCTGCAACAAGATAGTGGTCCGAGTCGATGTTTGGGCCTCGGAGTGTGCGTACGTCTAAAACACTGGAAGCGTGCCTTCCGTCTATCACAACATGATCGATTTGGTTTCTCGTTTTTCGATCCGGAAACAGCCAGGTAGCTTGATGGATCTTTTTATGCTTGAACCTAGTACTGCATACTACCATGTTTCGGGCCCCGGCGAAGTCGATCAGCCTCAATCCGTTGTCGTACGTTTCGTCGTGGAGGCTGAATTTTCCGACGGTGGTTCCAAAGATCCCTTCCTTGCCCACCCTGGCATTGAAGTCGCCAAGCACGGGTTTGATATCATGACGGGGGCAGCGCTCGTACGTGCGCTCCAAGCGCTCATAGAAGAGATCCTTGGATGCTTCATCCTTCTCTTCCGCCAGGGCATGGGCGTAGATGAGGGAGATGTTGAAGAATCTCGCTTTGATGCGGATTATGGCTAGACGCTCGTCTACCGGGGTGAACGACAGTACTCGGCGACGGAGTCTCTCTCCCACCACAAATCCAACACCGAATTTGCGCTCTTTTACATGGCAGCTGCAGTAGACGTCGCAAGGCCCCAGACATTGCTTGCCTTTAACATTAAACTGTACTTAATTTTTGTTGTTTTGCGAGCATATTCATCAATATTTTAGTGCTAATCTAAGCGCTTAAAATGGATTTTTTCTTGCTTATTTTCTTCGGCCCTGGTTATAACGCAAAACCACATTTCTGAACAATCAGTTGTATGGGAGCTATATGTTACAGAGTCAACCGATTTCGATGATTTTCGGAGAAAGTTAAGGTAATATCAAGAGACAGCCACGTGCAGAATTTTAGTAGAATAACTTAAAACCTGAGGTAATTGCTAACAAAAGAGTTAAAACTTAAGCAAATTTTCAAGTACCGTTATCTCGAAAACTGAAGACAATCTGGCTAAACGGGGGACACCATTGAATTCAAAAGGTCCCAGTTAAGTAAGATCAGCTATCAAAACCTTTGCCCAGAAAAAATTGAGCACAGTGACATAAACGACGAAAATTTCACTTTATTGTTGCTTTTCCATTATTGTTGTTTTTCTTTAGAAACGACCTCAAGCTCAATAAAAATGTTGAATGTAATTGTTATAAGGCCATAAATAAGAAAAACAAATAACTTAAGGAAGAGCACACATAAAAGTCAAACATTCTAAAAGTAGAATTATTAACACAAACCAGCAAAACCAACAACCAAATGATCAAGTGTGAATTGCAGCAGAAAAGCTGCGCTTGATTGTAGTTTGCTGACATGAAAAATTGGAAAAAGCAGCAACAGTTTATAAGACGAACTTAGGACAGTGCGTGGGCAACTGGCTGAGTCAGCTGGGGTCGTTGGATCGAATCCCACCGAAAAAGTCTGATAAGGAGATGTGGTGATCTCCGAAATAGCTATGACTTCTACCATTATTATAAAGATATGGTTGCTTTTCCGCAATAGTTTTTCATTAAAAACGACCTCAAGCTCAAAAAAATTGTTGAATATAGTTGTTACAAAATTAATAATTGTTAAAAAATAACAAAAACAGTTAAGTGAAATGAATTATTATAATACGGGTGTCAAACAGCGATGCCAATTTGCGGGGAATTCCCCGATTTTCGGGGAATTTGTCTCGTTGTGGCAAATCGGTGAATGAGCCACCTTCTGCGAGGAATTTTGCCTATTTAATTTTAATTAATTAAAGAACTTACCTAGAGTGCAGAATAGTTTTAGTAAAATTTTATTTTTTAGTCACAATTGCAGCTCTGCAAATTTCGCATTTGCAAACACTGTAGAAACATTGATGTCAGCAATAAGACGAATTTTATTCGCCTTGTCAGTAGAGTTGGGAAGTTCACAAACTAGTTAGTTCAATGCACTAGGTCATTGAATTGCTCGAACGAACTAGCTCGAATTTTTAAATGAACTATTTGCTCCAGGTTGCCGTTTTCTAATTTTGCTTCGCGGCGCCTAATAAGAACTTTTTCGTTGGCCAATGTAAAAGAGCGTTTAACCCTCTAGTGCCCAACTTATTTTAATAATAAAATTATCTTTGGGTTGGATTTGTGTTAAAAGTATAGGGTCTTTAACGAAAAAGGTCAGTAGTTTTCTGCTTAGACCGGGTTTTATAGGGACAAAACCTTAGACCACCTTCAGGCGGCCTTGGGAAAGAATGCCAAAAAAATCCCAAAGCAATTTTTGTTCATTCAGTGTAGGTACTACGTACGTTTATTAAAAGCAAAAATAGTCTGTAAAGTCAAAGTTTTTAGTTTAAGTTGAAACCACCAAAGCGCAGTATCCTCCTCACACATAGGCCAAGAATAGTAACGCTATGGTACCATATGGAATACTAATCCCTTTCGATGTCATGAGCTTTAACGATGGTCTTATTTTCGCCTGTGAGATCCCTGCCAAGCATGCGTAATCTTTCTCTATGATCTTGCAACTAAAATAGTGGTCCGATGCGTAAGCCAATAAAAGTCAACTCAAGCGCATAGATGTGCGTTTTCTGTTATAGGAGGGCCAAGAATCCTCGCTGTTCCACAGGATGAAGGTTTTTCCCGTACATTTGCTAAATGAGTCGTGTGATCTCTTGAATGTCGTTCAAACGAAGCAATTGATGTATAGCATTCTCAGTTTAAATGAAACTTTCTTCAAATTCAATGAAACCATTTTCAAACAAAGCGAAACCATTTTCAAATTAAATGAAACCTTTTTCAGATAAAGCGAAGCCTTTTTCAAAGTAATTGAAACTTTTTTCAGATTCATTGAAACTTTATTCAAATTAAATGAAACTTCTTTTTAAGAATGTTTCATTTAATTTGAAAAAAGTTTAATTTAATTTGCATAAAGATTCATTGAATCTGAAAAAGGTTTAATTCAATTTGAAATAGGTTTCGCTATATCTGAAAAAGGTTTAATTTAATTTGAAAATAGTTTCGCTTGACATGAAAAAGGTTTCATTTAATTTGAAAAAGGTTTCATTTAAACTGAGAATGCTATACATCAATTGCTTCATTTGAACGACATTCAAGAGATCACACGACTCATTTAGCAAATGTACGGGAAAAACCTTTATCCTGTGGAACAGCGAGGATATGTACATAGGTGAAAACTGCCTTTAATTCTATACATTAGTTTTTGCGCGATGCGCTTACAAACATGTTGCTATACAGACAGACAGAAAGACCAAAAGTCTAAAAATTGTTGATTTGGCTTTGGTTGAGCTAGGGTCATTCTTTGTAAAACAGGAAAACGACATAAATGCTAAAATGCCCTAATGATCTCTATTTCAGTGGTAAACTCCTTTTCAATGGCAACAATCTGTTGAAAAATATTAAAAAAGTAAAAAGTAATTGTAATTTTTGTCTATGGAAACTTCTATTTCATGCATAATTATTTTACACCAATCACAAGGACATGTCCCACCAGTCACAAATTTAAATTTTTTTTAATATTTCTATGAAGATTATATAAGCCTAAATTTTAATGAAAACGAAAGCGTAAAATTCATATTTCATAACACAAAAAAAATCGTTTGTTAAAATTAAGTGTTTTTTGGATACAATTCATCTCTGAGTTCACAAAGGTCAAATAGAGTTCTTTTCAGTGCCCCACCAGTCACATTCACTCAAATGATAGCTACATGAAACTAAGAAATCGTTTGATATATTTGTTAAAGCAGTTTTACGCATTAGTTATCGTTCTGTGTTAAAAAAAAATCTTTCGCTGCTGTGTACGTTCCGATGACATAGAAATAGTTCACAATTGATCACATTCTCGAGTAAAATGTCCCGGCAGTCACAATGGAATGGCCCTCTAATAAAACCCCTATTAATTTTTCATTAATATCTATTATGCACAGATATCGGCCTGTTACATTAGCGCACACAAGGGGTGGGTTTTGGGGTTCAAACCCCCCTTAAAGCTAATAACCTGAAATACAAACTGTATCCTAAAGCCAGCTCTCAAGAAAAATCACAAGAAATATTTTTTATTATAAAGCACTTTGCTTTCGCTGTAAATTTTCTTGAAGAAATAAATATACGAGCATTTTTTTCTTGAGAGATGCAAATTGATTTAAGAAATTTTGATAGAAGAAAATTCCTATTCCATTTCTTGTGCGCCATTTTATATGAATTTTTCGTTTTTTTTTGAGAGCTCTTAAAAGTTTAACTGCGAATGAAACCTAAAAATATGCAATGCATACTCACTTACTGAGTCTAAAAGAGTTTACAACTGATATGTCCTTAACAAGGACTCGAAGATCTAATTTGCCCACTTCGAATTCGTTCCACCAAAATTGCCTACATAACAAAAATTCAAGTTCATTTAATTTTCTCGGTACTCGAAATATTAAAAAAATTAGGCAATCGTAAAAAATCACCATCTCATTCGAAAACCAGAAACCAGATATCGAGGAAAATGAACATTAAAACTCTTTTTTTAAATTTTTTTTATTACTTTTGCAAGTTGAGCGCATCTTGTGTTTATAGAACTTTATATTAAACAAGTAATTTCAAATTACGGGAAGACCCTTGAGGTACCATCTTTCCGATAAAAAAAAGAATTATTGAAATCGGTTCACGTGGTCCAAAGTTATGCGTTAGCATACTATTCCGACGAATTGATAACCTACCCCTTTTTCGTAGTCGGTTACAAATGTTTGAGTTTTTTGGTAATTTTATGTAAATAAATGCAATTTATGAAACTTCAAAAAGTTTATTTATTTATTACATACTGTACATAAAACTTGCATAAATGTACTTTAATGATCATTTAATCTGAAGCGAATTTTCAGAAGTATAAACCCCTCCCAAAATATATTCCTGGGTGCGCCCCTGGCCTGTTACAATTTTATTATTCTCAAATACCTTCGTTTGATACCCATATGGTAACATTTAGGCTATCTTATCAATTTAACTGAATTAAATTTTTCAAATAGGTGGCAATCCGCTTCAAAAATATTTTCGAAAGTAAGCTTCCTAAACCTTTTTAGTTTAATATCCGTATTGCAATATTTCATTTATTTTACTAATTTAAATGAACAAAATTTTTCAAACAGGTGGCAGATCCCCTAAAAATATTTATTTATTTATGTTATCAATTCAATTAAATAAAAGTTTTCAAACAGGTGGCGTAGAAATTTACTTAAACTGAAATTTTCCAACAGGTGGAAACTCTCTCATTTTTTCTTCTATATTGTAAGTTAGACCTCTGGCGATACATAGGTGAAAACTTAATTCGATTCCATGCATTAGTAAATTCTAAATTCTAAAAAGCGTTTATTTGGCTTCTGTTAATAAGCTCTAATAAAAACCCTACATATTAATTTTTCTTTAATATCTGTTATGTACAGACATCGGCCTGCTACAATTTTATTTTAAGTACAGATATAGATTTCATTTATTTTATAAATTTAATTCAATAAAACCCTCCTAAAAAATACTTTCGGCAGTAAACTTTCGTAAACCTCTTCAGTTTGATACCCATATTGCAATATTCAATTTGACCTATAAATTAAATTAAATTAAAATTTTCAAACAGGTGGCAACCCTCAAAAGATATTTTCGACTGTAAGGCTTCTTAAGCCCCTTTCTTTTGACGGCCATAGTGCAATATTCAAATTTTCTTATCAATTTACTTAACCTACAATTTTCGAACAGGTGGCAACTCTCAAACTTTTTTCTTTCTATATTTTAAGTTAGACCTCTAGCAATACACGTGTGAAAACCGCATTCGATTCCCTGCATTCGTTTTGGAGTGATACGCGTACAAACATAAATACAGTCAAAAATTCTAGAAATGGTTGATTTGGCTTCTATTGCTCTAACAAAGACCCTCCATATTAGTTTTTCTTTAATATCTATAATGTACAGACATCGGCCTGTTACAATTTTATTATATGTATAGATATACATATTAAATAATGCAATTATTTATTCATTTATTATATATGAAATTATAATATTTTCATCAGCTAACATTAAATAATAATAATATATACATACATACATATGACTAATCTCAATCTGTATTTAAATTCAAGTGAGCCGAGTGGAAGAAAGTCCGTAAACTCCAGCACAAAAAAAAATTATCAAAAATCAACGGTAAATTTAAGTCACTCGAAACGTGCGCATTATTATACCTAAATTAAAAATTTACTTCTATAAATTCCGAGTAAAAATTTGAAAATTTTTATGCAATGTTTTTTTTTTAATTTGTTATATTTTTGTGAGTTTTGTCCAAAGTTTTAATTTTTGATTTATATGTTTGTCGTCTGTTATACAATAAGATATAGCTTTATAAGAAATTAGTGAAAAAATTTAACAATTAAATATTGTAAGTACATTCGTAAAAATTCAAGCAATTGAATTAAAAAATTCAAGTTTTTTTATGGAATTATGCCAGTGCGGGGAATTTCACCGAAAATCGGGGAATTTCGTGGAGACCAACGGCGAGAAAAATAAAATGAGTTGGCATACCTGGTGTCAAATGAAATACTCTTAAGAAAGCTTTAGTTTGGAAATAATTTCGATAATGGTTGCCACCTATTCGAAATGTCATATCGGTCTATCATGAGATCTGAACCGTTCTTTCGAATTTTACCTGTAGATTTGCAACAAGGTTTTATTTTTTTAAATTACAACTTTTTTAGCAGCGTCTTGGAAATTTGATGAAATGAATCACAGACATGTCGCGACACCATGCCAGACATCTCTTAAGATGAAATTTGGCACACGGATCGCTTATAACTCTGGCTAACATAAGGTTTTTGAAGAGGGCTGACACCTGTTTAAAAAGTTAAGTTCAATTTTGGCGTGCAATCATACATTGGTGAAGTAACTAGAACGAGGAGAAATATTTTGGCACTGCTTTGTTTGAAAATTTGCTTATAAATTTTGACTATAAGGCAGTCGAATGTCAGAAAATAAAGCGAGAAAGCTGTTTTATTACGTCACCTGTTTATTGCGCCATGGCTTCTTCCATTTACTTTGTGTTGTCAGAGAATCTGAAGCACACAATTGATTTACAGCATTAAAAATTCTAGTCTCTGTGATAACTTTAGCAAGATATAGTTTTTTTTACATTTTAGGAAATTATCTGACTTAACACTAACCCCATTAAAAAGGAAGGAAGAAGGCATTAAAATAGGCACTGATGACCTGACTGACTAAACAACCTAACAAAAAATTTTATTTTTAACTAAATAAAAACACTTTACTCACTTTGGTCCTGTTCCACTTTGAAAGATGCCCTTATAATATCATCGGCACTGGGGTCCAACCTAAATTGGAATGGTGGCCCATTACTTTTCGAGCGATCATCATCGTCTGTAGCCAATATTTCCACCACTTTCCTTGGGGGCACATGCTCTGGCAATACCGGCCGGTAGTCCTTCAAGAATTTCGGTGCATTATCGTTTATATCCTGCACAATCACCGTAAGAGTGGCCGTAGCCGTTTTTGGTGGTGAACCGTCATCAATTGCTAATATTTTAACTTGGTGTCGCGGCACTACTTCGCGATCTAGCGAGCGTTGTATTGTCACAGAACCATTTTGATTGATGGCAAATTGCCGCTGCCGATCTGAAGAACGATCGATCGAGTATGAGACTTTACTCTTGCCACCCTGATCGGGGTCGGTGGCCTTAAATTTCTCCAGCTCTGTGCCGACTTTGGTGTCTTCAAATACGGATACTTCTACATTGGCACGTTCAAAGTGCGGTTTATTGTCGTTGATGTCGCGCAATTTTACCACAACCCATGAGTAGGCTACATGGTATTTGTCGTTGTCGTTGTCTTCACCCTTATCATTGACTTGTATGCGGAAGCGGAAGCCATTGCTCTGTAGTTGGTCTTCGTAATCCAGAGGTTGCACGATTTTCAGCGAACCTGTGCCATCATTGTTGCGCACCATTGTAAACTTATCGGCGCCATAACCACTGTTGTCGATAACTTTGTATTGAAATTTGTTTGTTTCATCCTCATCGTGCACAGTTACTGTGAGTATAGGCATCTCGGGCAAAGAGGTGCCATCCGTTTCATCAACTTCGGTGAACCACTCGTCTTTCGTAAACTGCGGCGGCATATCGTTGATATCTTTTACACGTATTGAAGCCGTCCCCGTGCCCTTTAACCCCCCGCCATCCATCGCTACTACTTGTATTGAATAGTCCGGTGTGCGCTCACGATCCAAACAGCATACGGCAGTCTTGATGACGCCTGTGTCTGGTTCTATTTCAAATATCGGTGAACCAGTTTCCTCTTCAATCACATTCTTCTCAATGGAATATACAAGTTTCGCATTTGATCCTTCATTCGGATCATCATAGTCTACAGCTGTCATTGTCATCACCACCATGCCAGCAGTGCCGTTCTCGGTAACGTTGCCAAAGTAGACGCCTTGGGGAAAGATGGGGGCGTTATCGTTGATGTCCTTCAAATTAACTTGTACGTCAGCATAGCCCACTAGTCCCTCGCCTCCTTCGTCCTGAGCGAAAACTGTAAAGCGCCATTGGGGGCGTCCGTTTGGTTGATCACGATCCAAAGGCTGTGCGTTTGGAGAAGGGAAAGGGGAAAATATAAATTAGTATTCATATGTTTACTCGAAAGTATATTTGTATGTACATATGTAGGTATGTATTTAAATATAATGCAAATTTCGTTCAGGTTCCTTATGAACAAAGTGAGACAGCCTTTGGTAAAAAAACGCACTTGAGCAGGTATAAAAGAAGCGCACACATTTGGTATGGACGGAAACCCGCTTTTTGTTACAGGCATTTGTTCATAAAGTCATATTTCTTTGTTACGATCTGCAATGTCATTCTACGACAAAAGCGTGATTAGTGATTTGCGTATAAAAACCTATGTATGTATAATACAAAGTTTAACAACCGACTTTGCATTATCGGACTTTAAAGATTAAAGTATTTTGTGCAGCTAACATCAGCAGTAAGGCATATTTTTAAATAAAATTCACAAATCCATTTCTAGTGCTTTATACTACATAGTTCAAAAATTTTTAATTTGTTTAAAGCTTCAGACAACAATTTGTAATTATCTTATTTTATGCTTAAATGCAATTTTTAACCAATTGTTAGTAATTAAACTGCAGTACCTACTAACAAATTTTAGTTTTTGCATTTTTTAGAAACATCGCAACTTCGACATTGAACTTTAAAGTACCTTATCGTGTAGCATCATGTGTTTATGTTTGTTTTAAAGCCGGGATTTTGTTTTTTTAAATGCAGTTAAAATTTTCGCCGAAAGCAACGCGTCTACCGAAATTAATAGAGATTGATGACGATATTACTGAGATATTTTTTAGTAAATAAATACAACGCCGCATTACCAAAAATATTTACCTTTCTTATTTTATGCTTAAATGCAAGTTTGTTTACCAATCTTTTTATTGATGCTCCAGTAATTACTGGAAAAATGTAGTTTTGCATTTGTTTAGGCGCGACTGCTTACACCAAGCGCTTAAATGAATGCTATAAATACACTGCTGCATGTACAAACATTTCCTTTTTGTTATTGTGAAATTTGATCATATTTCATTAAGGAATTTATTTTAGGATCATAACAAATACATATTAGGGATGTTTCGAATGTCATATTTTTCACATTCGCGAAAGCGAATTTAGGAATAACATTAAAAAAGCTATAATCAACTTAGGCATCGTTTTTATTGATTAAAAATTTTGTAAATAATTAGAACATTGAACGAGTGCTTAACCTATACTGTGTTTTAATGTAGTATTTAGTCAAAGTTCAAAAGGGGCATATTATATTTCAAAAAAGGAATTTGGCTGCCTTTTCTCCGATGAGATGATTTCTTACAAGCTCGTATATAAGGCCGGCTGCACTGAACAATTGCTCACTTGGAACGCTGGCGGGTTGAGCGCTCAAATATTTGCGCGCCAGATCTGCCAATTTTTCGTATTTTAGTTTAGTTTTCCACCAACCGAGAGGATTTTCTCCGAGATGAGCTCGTGTTTGTTTAAGACTGGCCTTCAATAGAGCTTTAATTTCAAATTTTTTAATGTTTTCAGATTCTACATCCGAGCCTTCGCTTTCGCTGGAAGAATCTAACATTATGTCTAGGTTGCTTATAAGACTTTTAGCAGTACTTGTTGAAGGCCCATCAATGTTGCTTGGTATACTACCTAACCGTTGAGCGCCTGAAGCTAAAAGCCGGTTATTGTCCGCACCCTGGTCAGGCATTCTTACCGCCCAATTCTGTGTCTTCTTGATAAATTATTTGTAAAGGAAATTGTATCAAGATTTGTATCAAGTAAAAGCTCCCATCGCATTCTGTGTCGATATTTATAAAATAAAAAGCTCTACGATTTCCACAAGAGGGGAACTTATTTCATTGTCACATATGGAAAATATCAATTCAAAAGCAAAAAAGATTTTGACTGCCGTAGCCGAGTAGGTAGAGATGCCGGCTATAAATTCTGTGTGTTCCAGGTTCAAATGCCGGCACATGCAGTATTTAAATGATAGAAATAAATTTTATTAAAATTTATTAATATACAAAATTTATACATTTCACATGAAAGTTCAATTTGTCAATAGCATTTTCAATCTTGATAATTTAAAAAGGCTTTTGATTTCTGTGCTAGAATTCCAATTCTTGATATATAATAAAAAATTTACAAATTATAAAAAAATTGTATTTACCAAAATGCACAGAATCGGGCTGTTATGGCCATTTGATGCGAATGCGAATGTGTAAACCATTCGCAACATCCCTGATACATATCGCTAGCTTATAGTGAATAGTTGCTAACAGCCCGATTCTATGCACTTGATAAATTGAAAATCTTTATAATTGGTAAATTTTTTATTATTTATCAAGAATTGGTATTCTAGCACAGAAATCAAAAGCTCTTTTCTTGATAAATTATCAAGATGGAAAATGCTTTGACAAATTGAAATTTCATGCTAAATGCATAAATTTTGTATATTAATAAATTTGTTTCTAACAATTAAATACTCCATGTGCCGGCATTTGAACCTACTACACACGGAATTATAGCCGACATCTCTACCTACTCGGCTACGGCAGTCAAAAGCTGTTTTGCTTTTAAATTCATATTTTTCATATGTGACAATGAAATCAGTTCCACTCATGTGGAAATCAGTTCCACTAATGTGGAAATCGTAGAGCTTTTTGTTTTATAAATATTGACACAGAATGCGAAGGAAACTTTTACTTGATAAAAATCTTGATAAAATTTCTTTACAAAAAATTTATCAAGAAAACCCAGAATTGGGCGGTTTGTATATTAATAAATTTTTTTTCTAACAATTAAATACTCCATGTGCCGGCATTTGAACCTGAAACACACGGAATTATAGTCGATATCTTTACCTACCCGGCTACGGCAGTGAAAAGCTTTTTTGCTTTTAAATTCATATTTTTCATATGTGATAATGAAATCAGTTCCACTCATGTGGAAATCGTAGAGCTTTTTATTTTATAAATATTGACACAGAATGCGAAGAGAGCTTTTACTTGATAAAAATCTTGATAAAATTTCTTTACAAAAAATTTATCAAGAAAACACAGAATTGGGCGGTAAGTCCCTTTTCCCAAATTTTATTTATCAAGAATTGGTATTCTAGCACAGAAAGCAAAAGCTCTTTTCTTGATAAATTATCAGTATTGAAAATGCTATTGACAAATTGAAATTTCATGTGAAATGTATAAATTTTGTATATTAATAAATTTGATTCTAACAATTAAATACTCGCATGTGCTGGCATTTGAACCTGCGACATACGGAATTATAGTCGACATCTCCACCTACTCGGCTACGGCAGTCAAAAGCTTTTTTGTTTCTAATTTCATATTTTTCATATGTGACAATGAAACCAGTTCCACTCATGTGGAAATCAGTTCCACTAATGTGGAAATCGTAGAGCTTTTTGTTTTACAAATATTGACACAGAATGCGAAGGAAGCTTTTACTTGATAAAAACCTTGATAAAATTTCTTTACAAAAAATTTATCAAGAAAACACAGAATTGGGCGGTTCCTTTAAGTATTTTTCAAAACTTTGAATACAACATTTTGCGTGTTTAAAGTAAAGCAAAACTCTGTACGAATCAGAAGAACTCGATCTTTTTTAAAAGATTTCGTATTGTTTTGGCCTTATCCGAGTGTATTTCTGCTTGTCATAAACATACAATCGCCAGTCGGCGTAAACCTGTACGTCCCTCCCCTTTGTGTGACAACATCAAAGGGCACACCACAATTCGGAGCAGAAACTCGGCCAAACATAAACATATTTATGTACATATATATTTGTAAGCGCCAATATATTTGGGGTATTCACAACGTTGTCGTATTGTTGTATGTCGTAAACTTTCAACGCCTAAAAAGTATATTGGGGCATACTTAGGCTATTTCTAGGGCGTACCTGGCGGTAGGTATAAAACGCCCCCCTAATCCAGGGTGGCATGCGTCACCGTGCCTATTGGATGGTTTGCAGTCAGGGGGCTCTTCCAACTGTATTTTAACGGCGCCTCCCGGATACCTGTCCCCCTCCGGGAGTAACGGTGGACTTACCGCAGCACGGGGCTCTGCTGTGGCCGACCGTTCTTTCTCCTTACCTTTATACACGGTCGACGAACGGTTACGGCTCAGCAGGCGACCAAAGAACCAGATGAGTATGAATACAAATAATGAAGCCCGGGATTCCTACACGGGTAAAAATGCCGCCGACGGACACGGCGTTATAAATAGTCAAGATAAATCTTCGGTAGCCGCTGGATCGGTCCCGAAGAAGCCTTCACGGCCATTTAAATCGAATATTGAACCCAGCGTTGGTAGCTGCAAACCCTCGGAGGGTAGCGAGCTACTGGCGTCTGGGATGGCAACGGAGCCTACACGGCCGATGGACCTCTCGTGCCAGGCTTCCTCATTAAGAGCGGCAATGAGCACACCCATTGAGGGCAGCTCTAAAGCAGCTCCGGTTGGGGGCGTTACTGGCACCCGGGAGCCCTGCACGGGCAATAGGAATGCCCACCACAAGCCCCCAGTGGGGTCACAGTTGGCGAAGAAGTACCCTCGTCCCAGTGGTTCAGGGACAATTAAGCGAGTACGCCCAGCAGTGCGAGCGAAGCGGATCAGAAGAGCCGCTTCCAGGCTGCTGAAGAAATTCGCGGACAATCCGCTTCCCGAGAATATGAGGGATGTGGTTGAGAAGGCAAAGGGCATTCTGTCTGAAAGCCGGGAACGGACTCAGGAGAAGGGGGTCTTAAATAACCCTGAACCCACTCCCTCAGGTTCCAGGGAACTGGCCCCCAAAAGACAGCTATCGGCAGATGATGCCCACGGCCCATCGAAGAGGCCTAAAACCTCCAGCAAGAACAGCCCGCCAAACCATTCACGGGTCCCTCGGGCATTTAATGATATGACCAAGGACCATTTGGTTCTGGCTGTAATGGACAGGGGGCACCCGGAGGGAAACCTGATGCCGAGAATTGGAGGACTGTCCTTGTAGGTCTCTGCCGGGTGTATAAGGATATTCTCCAAAGGAATCCTGGCCCTGCTCCTGTCATTCGCGACGCTGGCGAAAGGTCGGCTCGGCTCTATAAGGAGGCCATATCTTCGCTTGGGGAACTGTGGCCCGGCGCTGACTTAGTGGCAGTGCATAGGGATGAAATCCCTTGTAGGCCGCGAGCCAGGGCATGGGTCCCGGAGGAAACCGCTAGTCAGCAGGGGATTCTGGAGATTATCCAGATCTCCAACGATACACTACCAGCCCTTGCTTGATTGGAGAGTAGTGAAGATCAGTGAGGTTAGGGAACAGCAACGTTATATTACCCTGGTAATTAACGAGGAATCTCTCTTGATCCTCGCTGACTGTAATGGAGTAATCAGCTACGGCTTTTACTCCATCACTCTCAAAACCCAGAAAGGGAATGAGGGTAAAATTCCTGAGCCGGGAAGCACCGCGAGTGAACCCGATAATCTGCCACCTGAAAAAGGCCTTATTTCGAGTAGGGCAGAAAACGCCTCGAGCGGTCCTGCCTCNTTATCAGTATTGAAAATGCTATTGACAAATTGAAATTTCATGTGAAATGTATAAATTTTGTATATTAATAAATTTGATTCTAACAATTAAATACTCGCATGTGCTGGCATTTGAACCTGCGACATACGGAATTATAGTCGACATCTCCACCTACTCGGCTACGGCAGTCAAAAGCTTTTTTGTTTCTAATTTCATATTTTTCATATGTGACAATGAAACCAGTTCCACTCATGTGGAAATCAGTTCCACTAATGTGGAAATCGTAGAGCTTTTTGTTTTACAAATATTGACACAGAATGCGAAGGAAGCTTTTACTTGATAAAAACCTTGATAAAATTTCTTTACAAAAAATTTATCAAGAAAACACAGAATTGGGCGGTTCCTTTAAGTATTTTTCAAAACTTTGAATACAACATTTTGCGTGTTTAAAGTAAAGCAAAACTCTGTACGAATCAGAAGAACTCGATCTTTTTTAAAAGATTTCGTATTGTTTTGGCCTTATCCGAGTGTATTTCTGCTTGTCATAAACATACAATCGCCAGTCGGCGTAAACCTGTACGTCCCTCCCCTTTGTGTGACAACATCAAAGGGCACACCACAATTCGGAGCAGAAACTCGGCCAAACATAAACATATTTATGTACATATATATTTGTAAGCGCCAATATATTTGGGGTATTCACAACGTTGTCGTATTGTTGTATGTCGTAAACTTTCAACGCCTAAAAAGTATATTGGGGCATACTTAGGCTATTTCTAGGGCGTACCTGGCGGTAGGTATAAAACGCCCCCCTAATCCAGGGTGGNACCGCTAGTCAGCAGGGGATTCTGGAGATTATCCAGATCTCCAACGATACACTACCAGCCCTTGCTTGATTGGAGAGTAGTGAAGATCAGTGAGGTTAGGGAACAGCAACGTTATATTACCCTGGTAATTAACGAGGAATCTCTCTTGATCCTCGCTGACTGTAATGGAGTAATCAGCTACGGCTTTTACTCCATCACTCTCAAAACCCAGAAAGGGAATGAGGGTAAAATTCCTGAGCCGGGAAGCACCGCGAGTGAACCCGATAATCTGCCACCTGAAAAAGGCCTTATTTCGAGTAGGGCAGAAAACGCCTCGAGCGGTCCTGCCTCTAGCCAAGAGGTCCAGGAGGGTCCCGTGGTCCCTCGTCTGTCGAAGGAATCAGACTCGGCATCAGAATCGGAAAGCGATACGCAATCCGCTTCTGGAGACGGGTCTGATTTCGGCCAATGGACGAGGGATTTTGAGAACTTGTTCCTGGCATCGGAAACGGAGGACCCCAATGACACTGTGGTAGAGGTGTACAAAGGGACCGCGCCAGGGGCCATGGATGGCGACAACTCCTTAAAGGCTGTGGATGAAGGTCCTTCAAATTAACCTTCACCACTCCAAAGCAGGCTCCGCAGCTCTGCTCCTGCACCTTAATGACAAAGGGGAGGAGCTAACTTTTATCCAAGAGCCCTGGGTTGTAAAAAACAGGGTCTGCGGACTTAACTCTAATGTGTGTCGGCCCCAGTGGCAGGTAAGATCAGAGCATGTATATTAATCAAGAAAACTATTTCTTATAATTTACTCACTCATTTTAGCGATGAAGACACGGTGAGCATCATTGTGGAGGGCAAATCCACCAAACTCTGGCAGGTCTCAACCTATATGGCTCACGATCGCCAAGACTGCCCCCCTGCTCGGTTACTGGACGTGGTGAAAGAGGCCAATTTAAGGAAGTTTCCCGTCGTGGTAGGAGCCGATGCAAACGCGCACCACTCGTTATGGGGTTCTACCGACATCAACCCAAGAGGTGAGTTACTACTTGACTTCATACTATCTTATGATCTAGCTATTTGTAATATTGGTAGTAGACCCACCTTTGTTACCTCAAACAGGGAGGAGATAATAGATATTACCTTCACGTCTAACTTTTTCTTGGAGAACATTAGGGAGTGGCATTCATTATCTGATCATATGTACCTATCATTCGAAATCTCTTTGGAATCTCCGGCTCCGATTTTGTATAGAAACAAGAGACGTACCGACTGGACTTTTTTTTAGGAGGGTACTATCGCAGTCTCTGCTCAATGACGCTTCTCTTCGTAGGCTCGGCTGCGATCAGTACCGCTCGTAATGCGGGTATTCCGCTATCATCCTGCAATCTTTGGCTGCAGAATAACTGTATCGAACGGGCAAATGTAAGATGGTCCGCGGAGCCCACGTGCAGGATAGCGAAACACATTTGGCCTTGGTTACATAAGCGTAGATCTCGCCCTCTTCCGCTTGGAGCAACCAATGCTCCGCCATGTTATTGGAATTCTCACCGGGCACTACCTTATGGGAACCCACGCTGCCAGGATGGGTTTGCAGCCAAATGATTACTGTAGTAGCTGCCGTGATTAGGAGGAAATCGTGAGCGTGGAGCATTACCTGTGCCACTGTCCCGCTTTGGCAAGAGCCCGTCGACGCTCGCTCCTTCGCTATTCTTTCGAGTGTCTGGCTGAACTGGACTCGGCCAGTATCTACGATTGGCTCAATTTCTGAGGTAGGAGGAGGGACGCTACGAGTCTCAAATATGTACGGATGAGGGCAGCCTGGATAACCTAACCTAACCTACGTACACAGTCAGCGTAAACAAACTCCACAGACTGATATACTTTATAAGATTCACAATGTTTTTCATGACAAATATTTTTCGGTAATTTTTAATAAAACTATAGTTCATTCTTATTATATTAAAGTCTCCAACTTTGTATGGATTTAACAAAAAAACTCAAATTTTAAAAACTTTTCACCAAAATTTCCAATCTTTTCATCAGAGTTTTTAAAAATTTTTTTACTGGCGCTCTTTCGCAATTTTTCTCATATAAAAATAATTTCGGGTATGTAGTATAAAATCGAATAGGCTACAAACGTGCGTACCAAGAGTTTTGCTTAAAAGGCTGATTGAAGTTTCGATGAAAAGTTTTTAAAATTGGAAAATTTTTGTGTAAAAATACCAGTTCATTAACTAGTATGTGCTAAAGCGACGGCCTACCATTTCGAACAACTTATCGATCAGCAACATCTGTCTTTGAATTGCCAAAACTAAAACTAATATGCAATTAATTGCTCTCCTCGCAAATGTCGGCTGTGGCGACGAGAGAAAACTATTAATTCTGCTTCTGAGATCTCAGGTTCGAGTCGGCATGGAGGTGATTAAAGTAGGGTTGCCAGATTTTTTTTTTGTGTGAAATCAGTACCTAAATCAGTACCTTAGCTTTTTTCGTGCTATAAAATCAGTACTTCTTAGTACACTTTTATTCAAAGCAAAATTATGAATGAATGTAATTAACAGTTAATACTTTCAAACGCCAGAGTACTTGTTTTTAATAATATTTTGGTATAAAAATAAAATGTGCATAGTTCACAATCAATGAAAATGTTATTCATTTGAGCATGAATGTACACATTAATAAATATGTAGCATAGAATACCTTTATAGTATCATTGTACACAGGAGCCAATAAATTATTTAATATTAAAGACATATTTGAATAGCAATTAAAAGAATTCTTTACATTTCATTTTAAAATTACATTTAATTTGGAGTTCGCTTTCAAAAGTTTTAATAAGTCAGGGTCTTTGTGCCCGGAAGTAAACTTTGTACTTACTTAAAAGAGGTGCTTCGTTTGAGTCAGTGTTGGCACTAATCGATTGATTTTTTAATCAATTAGTTAATTCGATTAAATTCAATCCGCTTAGAGTTAATCATGATTAATTTTAATCTGTTTAAACAATTAATCATAACCACGATTAAAAAAATTAATTTTTAATCATTAACTCTTAATTTGATTAAGTAGGTTTGATGATTAATTAATTTATGCTGGAATTTACCTGTGCACACCAAGCCAGTTAGTCGGGTATGGCTATGTCGGGTTTCCTCATCAATCTAAGAAATTTGGTGTACATTTTCATTTAGATCTATACCAACATACGTTTTACAAACTAGATTTCAATACCCCTCTGTACATGTGCGCTGCGTTGTAAAAGTTCCCAGTTTATGTATTACTAATAACAATAATTATAATTTTTCTTTTATTTTATGTGTTTTTTTGTAAGCGTAAAACACAAAATAGTTACTATAACTGGTGTTTGGTTCCAAATTCGGACAAACTATTTTAATTGGATTAAAGATTAATGATTAAAATTAATTAATCTTAATCGCCGCCAGCGATTAACGTTTAAAAAAAGTTTAATCATTAATCATACAGTTGATTGCGATTAAATAATTTTAATAGTCAATCGCGATTAAAATGTTAATCGTTAATCAGATTAACATTTTGCCAACACTGGTTTGAGTGCATTGTTGCCACTCACAATTTTTTCCCCTACCAAAAAACGTACCAACGGTTTCGAGGGTACCAAAAATTTTTTTTTTTTTCACACAGAATATTTTCTATAAAAATATAATTCGTACTATAGCTAAAAACATAAAAACGAAATTTCTAGACCCTGTTCAAAACTCATTTGTCCATCACTCCATTAAAATGAGTCTGGGTTTATATATTTACTCATTGAAAAGTCAAGAATGATTACGCCGTCCTGTCGACGATGACGTTTCTCAAGTAAAAGCAAACAAAGCCGAATAGGAGGATAAAAGAAACCGTCAGAGCAGTCAATTTTTTAATACATACTAAATTTTTAGAACGCGCTTTAGTTGTGTAAAATTGTAAAAATATATGATTTCACAAGACCAAAGCTGCGGTAGCATTCATGATTCAATAATTAGGGGCTCGATAAACAGTTGCCTCTCTCGCACCGCTCCCTTAGCAGTGGCACCATGTTGCTTTTTCGCAAATTTACTTGGAAAAGTGTAGCTTATGTGTGAAACAGAAGCATAAGTCTTTGTACAATATGTTCATTTGTATATATATATAAAGCACCTTTAACAGCGCTCTTACACGATATGTATTTGCATATATAAATGCTCTTTTTTTATCAACTCGTATGTACCATATATTAGAACGCACCAGAAAAGTAATATTTACCAGGGACCGCAAATAACGATTATCTTTGAAATTTCAATGCAAAAAATCACACTGAAAGGGAAATGCTACGTGATAAGGAGTAAACCAATATACATATTTCTTATTACTCGGAATATCTTCAGCGGCACTGATTTTTATTTTGATGTAGAATACGTCTTACGTTTCGATATGGAGGCTATGCTCAAATGTTGTAGTTGTAATTTTTAGAGCTTCACGAAAACTTATTGCTTAATGCGCGAGAACTAATGGAGTGATTTCAAAGAAAATTGCGCCCTTTCAAAGACAAAATTCCAAGCCTATCGACATATATATCTATGTAAGTCCCTGATTCGGTGTCTGTCGTAGAAACAACGGTAAATATTGGTTTATTTTGGGGTCAATTTTCAGCCTTTAAAGTGCTCTAGCAACTTATGATTGGCAGATATAACTTTAATTTTCGGGAAATAGGTTCTTTGGAGCAGTAGAAATATTATCGTGTATAAATTTTATATAAATTCAACAAATATCGAGCACTTAAAGTCAAAAAATTGTTGAAAAAATTTGCAAATTTTTTTTAATACCAAAATGATCGAAAACCGCTCGAATGATTTTGTTTTTGTTTTCTTTAATCAAAAATTCAGGCTTTTTCCTTTCGCTTGGTATATGGGGAGTATTAGTTGATATCTTCTACGTACGTTTATTTTATTCAAATATATGGGCATAAATGTTTTTCCATACAAAATCAGTTCGTCACCAATTCGCAAACACGTGCATGTGTGAAAAAAATAAAACTCAAAAAATAATCGTTATGTTTTGAGCAAAAAATAAAACTCAGATAATAACGATTAAAAAGTGATTTTTATAACAAAAGTTATAACCGTTACGGTCCCTGGTATTTACATATGCAAATACACATTGTGTAAGAGCGCTATAACTGATGAAAACATAAATTGTTTTTAAATTCGATGTGACATAAAACTGATAGTAGTTTTATTTAAATTTTGAGCCCCTTTTCAGTTTTTATACCGCTAAATAGCATATGAATTACATACATATGTGATTCACGTAGATATCTTAATATTTCGTTCAAAAATTTCCTGCAAATACATTGGAATTTACATAAGTAACTTCACTTCTAACTTCCTACTTTGCGTACTTTTCTACCCCGTCGTTCGTAAATGCAATCTTTTGTAAGGGAGTGTCAAGAATTATAGAATATCAAATTGTGCGTTGCCGGCGAATCTGACATTTCTCAAGTACAAGTAAACAAAGCCGAATAGGATGAAAAAAAGAAATCTTCTAGAATTTAGAATCTGTCTATGCGACAACTTTCACGTATTGAAAATTAATTGTATTGAAGCTCTCGTTTAAATTATTGGACTTTTTATTGACGAATAAATATAGAATATAGAAAAATCAAAAATATAGATGGAAATAATTATGTAATATACTTTTTCCTGTCACTTTTAGCGAAAAAATACCAAAATCAACGTACCAAGGTACCAAATAATTTTCAAAGTACCAGTTTTTGTACGAAAGTACCAAAATTGGCAACGCTGTTTGAGTGTATTATTGAAAAAAACAAAATTACATATATTTCCGACCTGTTGAAACGTACTTCATCCATATTTCTTCGGGGCTTTAATTACTTTTTTCAACTGCGCAAAAACTTTGAAAGGCTAAGGATTCGCTAAAAAGAGTATCTAAGACATCGAAATATGTATATTGTATGCAACATTTTGTTGCAATGTCAGTTAGTTGTAGGCAAAAGTCATTCAATTATTCAAATTTGTTGTTACTAAACTAAAAGTTATTTTCGAGATAACTAACAATACTCGACAAAAACACCCAGCCCTTTTTTAAATAAATTATACTCCACCATATTATCGCAACTTGCACCTAACGACTCGGCGAAATGCCCATAAAACGATTGATCATTTTGTTGTATTAATTTCTTGCGTATATCAAACATTATCTGGAATATGTCAACTTTAATAAAATTATTTTCTGCTTACTTCTTACAGTACAGTTAAAGAAGTTGAAACGTTGTATAAAACCCTTTAAAAAATCCCAAAGTATTTGGTTTGTGTAAAAAAATATTACACAAACAAAATACATGGGGAAAAATTACCGTACACCGACTTACCGAGTTGCAAGCTTGGTGGGAAGACCCGTTACAAATTTGTTTGCTCAGAATTCAAAATGCAGTACAAATCAGTACAAATTTTGAAAAATCAGGACAATAGCGTACTGATTAAAGAAATGAATAGAATCAGTACGAGAGTTGAAAAATCTGTACTATACTGATAAAATCAGTACATCTGACAACCGTAAAGTAAAGTAAGTCAATTATTTCAATTTAAATATAAAATAGAAATTGTAAATTTAATTTCATTTGGAAAAAACTTAAATACTCTCAAATACCATAAAAAAATTAAAAAATACCATAAAAAAATTAAAATAAATCCCCTATAACACCGCCATGTTAAAAATACCAGTGGCTAACAGTGAAAAAGGATACAACGTGAACTAGTTGGGCTGAAAAGCAAACTGGTAGCATTATAGTTCACAACTAGTAGCTTTCCCTGCAGGGTATCTGCTAAAGGGTTGCAAGAGTTAACTCATGAATTCATCCCATAACTCGAGTCTAGCACAGTTGTTGAGTTGAAACGATCGTTAAACAGTGGTTGGTGGTGTGAGTGTGAGTTTAGTTTGTTTATGTGATGAATTAACAAGTTTACCCGCTAGTGAAAGACAAGAACTCAAATATTTTCTTAGTATCTGCATTGAACTAGTTTCAACTTAAAAGCGGCGCTAGACTCGAGTTAATTCATGAGTTGATTCTTGCAGC
This sequence comes from Rhagoletis zephyria, assembly GCF_001687245.7. Classification (NCBI taxonomy): domain Eukaryota; kingdom Metazoa; phylum Arthropoda; class Insecta; order Diptera; family Tephritidae; genus Rhagoletis; species Rhagoletis zephyria. The sequence goes on from NW_016157236.1 coordinate 194,749, forward strand.
CCTTTAGTATCTGCCACCTTTGCTATAAATCCTTCGCATTGTATGCACTCATCCCAATACAAGAAAAACAGCAGTTATCACAATTTACTCTTAAATTCTTCCATTACCATTTTCAATTAATTTATTGTAGGCTTCTATAGCTCTGGATAATCAGGCAATCATCTGCTTTCTTGTTAACTACCCACACACTACTCAGTTACCCGCTACTTTTCTTGCCGCTTATCTGTTTCATCCCTGACGTAAATTGCTTTTATGTATTGCATTCATTTAAGACTTTTTGCCTTGTGCATACAAATGAACACACAATTTCGTAGTAAACTTTCGTGTGCGTTTAATCTTGCTTTTAATGAGATTTTCACTTATTTTAAGCAAATAGTAAATAAAGCGTGCGCAATGCTTCATAAGCTGCCAGCTCATATCCCTTATACTCGTAATTGCATTCAGAAATCAATCAATCACAGAAGAACGGTTAAAATAAAGCAGCATCCGAAAATAAAACATTTGTTTTTTTTTATACGTAGGTAATGAATGTGTGATTAAGAAGAAAAATAAATGTGATTATCGTAAATCTTTACGTGAAAAATTCCTTCAATTGAAGTCCGGTCAGAAGCCAGAGTGTAGTGAGATACATTTTGCATATAGACAACGAAAAAGGGAAGGAATATTCTTTTTGGGGAAATTTCGAGCTAGAAAAATCAAGAATGATAGAATACAAGATTGCGCCGATCGGAGAGGATTTTTGAGAATAACTTGTGTGTGACGTCACACTGGTGCAATTGCGAGAGAGAAATGCCAAAACGTGAGCAAGAATGGAAGAAGAAGAAAAAACGTTGCAAGGAAAACGTAAACAAGTTGCACCAGTGTGACGTCATGCAAACAACGATTCTGTCAAATTCGTTAAGAGAGGAATAGCGGTCCGAGATCGGCGCAACCTTTGTATTCTCTCAATCGTGTAGAAAAATAACCGTGAGGACATATGAAACACTTACCAAATGGAATAAGACAGCATTTTTTTGATATGACAATTTGAATACATTTCGGGTCGTTGAAAAGAGCTCGGTTCAACTGCATCAAGTTTGTTTAATATCAAAAGACATACGTATATAGATTTTTGGTAATTATATCATATGGTAACATCATCTAAGTATATCAGTATCTACAATCTGGTAACCCTGTCATGAACTATTACTGAAAATAAAGACAGTAGCTGATGGCGGTTTACAGCGAATATACCATGACCACCCCTGCCGATGCCGACAAGACCCACATGCAGTGATGCCACAAGTTTTTTTCGAAAATCCCTACCATCGCCTGAAAAAATCTCTACTTTTCCCTATGCCCAAACATAAAATTCCCTACGAAATTCCCTACAATATTTTTGATCCAGCAGCGTTAAGAAATTTTCAAAATCAAAGCACATTTACATGAGGCGGTTTTATAAGCATTTCAACATCGCTTTCAACAAGATTTTTATGAAAACTGGCTTATACCTTATTAAGGCACAATTAAAAAATTAAATCAGTTACATGGATTGAATAGAAATGCGGGTTTGTTTTAAATATGGGTGTTTCCAGCGAAAAGTCTACCGCGTAAAAAAATTTAAAGTCCTATATCTAAATTATTTATAGACCAAAAATGGTCGCGTTAGGTGGCGCCTCGAGATATTTTGAAAAAACGTATTTATGCTCTGATTTGTTTCACATTTGGCATATTTAGTTGAAACGTAATAAGACATAGATTTGCAAAAGATTAAGCCGCTGGTGGCGCTTATGTCAAAACAAAAAGTTCAAGAACAACATTAACAAAAATTTTTCAATGGAAATTTAAGTAGGTAACGTTACGCCAGGTAACGTCACGTTAGGTAGTTCAGCTGATTAAACATAAAGCTGCAAAGATTTCTACATTTAAAAACTTGGAAAATTAGCCTTACACATTTCCAATATTACTACAAAAACTTGTATACAAATAGTCTTGCCCAATTCGCAGTTTTGCAATTTTATAATCGAAATCAAAATCCACTTCATACAGTAGTAATTTTTCTTTTACTGAATAAGGGGCAATTTAATTGCTATGCAAGCCTAGATAGACGTTTTTAAAATTTTGACTTTTTTAATATTTTTTTTTTTTGTAACATTTTGTCGTACGAGTGTCACATAACGTCAGTTTGGAAATACCCTTATATATTAGGTTTGTTCCACAAGCTACTCGAAGTCACTTCGAGTTACACATACGCGCTCCACCAGTAAGTTTTTGAGTTTATTTGATATACGCTGACAGTTTGAACTTTGCTCGAGTTTTTCTACAAGTAGCTTGTGGAACAAACCTATTATTATTTCAATATAGCACGTACATACCTTTTTTATTTAAATAAATCACAGTATTTATGTGTTTATTAGAACAGAAAACATAAAAAAAGTATTGATGAAAAAACATCAAAAGGAAAAAAACATAAACTAGGAAATTTTAATGATGGTCCTATATGTTTTTAGTCATCATAAATTTAACAAATAAAGAAGTATAAGTTCGGGCGAAACCGAACTTTATATACCCGGCGCACGTATTATACATCGTTTTTTCACCTTTCAGTTAACTGCATGATAAGCAAGAGTATTTTTCCTGATGTCAAACAGTTTCGTTAGTATGATATTAGATATTGATATCGGTGCTATGCCCATTTTCTCAAAAATTTCCCTAAGTAGCATTTTTGGCTGAGAGGTCATTATATATATCGATTCTGAGTAAATTAGTTTAAATACTTACTAATTTATCGCAGTTTTCATATTTCTGTAAATTACCGTTATATGGGAGGTGGGCGTGGTTCTTGTCTGATTTACAAAATTTTCAAAGGATTTCTTAGTGAGGCTCTAAGCAATGTTCGTACCGAGTTTGGTGGGGATTGGTGAAGGGACTACAGAGATACAGCATTTCATCGTAAGTGGGCGGTGCCACGCCTATTTTCAAAAAATTCATAACTGTCTTATTTGAAGCCAAAATTCTACTTCGTGTATTAACTTTAAATAATTTGGATCCAATATATACGGAAATATCGTAGTTTTTGCATATTTCGAAAATACCGTTATATGGAAGTGGACGTGGTTATTGTCCGATGTCGCCCATTTTCAATACCAACCTACCTTGGATAAATGGAAACCCACATACCAAATTTCGTTGAGATATCTCAATTTTTGCTCGAGTTATAGTGTACACGGACGGACAGACAGACATGCACAAGTGCGCTCGGGTATAAAAATAGATGTTTGACATTTGTACGACACATTCGTACAACACATTCGCCTTGCAAAAACGAGTGAATCATGTGAATTTTGATTCACTTTTCTGAAATTCCCTACAATTTAAGATATATAAAAAATCTGCCCTTTTTTCCCTACGTACGCATTTTTCCAGGCGAAAATCCCTACATGCAGGGAATTTTCCCTACATGTGGCATCACTGACCATATGTAAATTCTAAATTCTACAAAGAGCCACAAAAATAAAACAACAAAAACAAAATTTTTATTTTTAAATAAAGTTATTATTAGAAATGAAAAATATTAATTTTATTAATATTTTTATTGAGCTTTGTACCACGATTGTTTATTAGGAAAAATTGAAAAAGCAACCAAGTCTAAGCGGTAGAAGTTATAGCACTATTTCGGAGATCACCACATCTCCTCATCAGACTTCTTTTTTCTAGACTTCAGCAGGGATCGAACCTGCGAATTCGATGTTCAAAGTCAGAAGCGTTAACCACTGAGCTATGTACATCCCGTAAACTCTTGTTGCTAATTCATTTTCCTTATTCAACCAACTACTATCAAGTGCAGCTGATTTGCCGCTATTTAAACTCGACAGCGTGGTTGTTGTTGTCAATTATATACATCCATTTGCTTATTTGCTTTTTTGTATAGTTTCAGGCAGGCTCTTCCTAAACTATGTATTTGTCAATGTTATTGTGGCTTGTTAACATTTTATTTTTTAATATTTTTATTGAGCTTTGTACCACGATTGTTTATTAGGAAAAATTGAAAAAGCAACCAAGTCTAAGCGGTAGAAGTTATAGCACTATTTCGGAGATCACCACATCTCCTCATCAGACTTCTTTTTTCTAGACTTCAGCAGGGATCGAACCTGCGAATTCGATGTTCAAAGTCAGAAGCGTTAACCACTGAGCTATGTACATCCCGTAAACTCTTGTTGCTAATTCATTTTCCTTATTCAACCAACTACTATCAAGTGCAGCTGATTTGCCGCTATTTAAACTCGACAGCGTGGTTGTTGTTGTCAATTATATACATCCATTTGCTTATTTGCTTTTTTGTATAGTTTCAGGCAGGCTCTTCCTAAACTATGTATTTGTCAATGTTATTGTGGCTTGTTAACATTTTATTTTTTAATATTTTTATTGAGCTTTGTACCACGATTGTTTATTAGGAAAAATTGAAAAAGCAACCAAGTCTAAGCGGTAGAAGTTATAGCACTATTTCGGAGATCACCACATCTCCTCATCAGACTTCTTTTTTCTAGACTTCAGCAGGGATCGAACCTGCGAATTCGATGTTCAAAGTCAGAAGCGTTAACCACTGAGCTATGTACATCCCGTAAACTCTTGTTGCTAATTCATTTTCCTTATTCAACCAACTACTATCAAGTGCAGCTGATTTGCCGCTATTTAAACTCGACAGCGTGGTTGTTGTTGTCAATTATATACATCCATTTGCTTATTTGCTTTTTTGTATAGTTTCAGGCAGGCTCTTCCTAAACTATGTATTTGTCAATGTTATTGTGGCTTGTTAACATATTATAATGTAAGTAAAATAGATATTAATGAAAATTAAAAATATCCCTTTGGCACAATTTTCTAAATCTGGTTTTACGTCAGTTAAAGCCGTTCGTAACAGTTCTGTTAAATGTTGGTTAGTCAATAGGTACGTTCGTTTAAAATCTTCAGTAAAAAATGTCCAATAGCAAAATTCCGGCGAAATATCATCTGTTCTCACAAGAGAAAAATATAAAAAATAGTACGCGAACAAAGAATTTGTAGAAACTTGCAAGTTAGACGAACAGCTGATAGAAATTTTCTTTACATTCAAAAGTATACATTTGAAATGGTAAGAAAACAAATCCCGAAGTCTTATTCTGACACAGTTCACTTACTAAACGAATAATTACTTACATCTTACAAGTTTAATTAGTTGCAGTTTACTATTTTATGTTCCAAACTATCAAATTCAATTTAGGGATTTGCGTAAATTCCAACCTTATCTTCTTTGAACTCCACAAACTCCAACTCTTCTTCGCTTTTCTTAAAAAGAAGTATTTCGGATAATGTAAATTCAGCCTCAATTATATTACATAAAAAAGGGTTTATGAAGTATGCAAACGTACATTTAAATAATTTCAAATCGGCAAATATTTTTTCAAAATCTGCTTTTAAATTATTCGCAATATTTTTTTCTAGCCATGGAAAATGATGAAATATTCTTTTTTTGAGATCATGAATAAAAATGCGTAGTTTACTTTCAAAACTTAAAATAATTTGCGTCAAATCAAAAACATTTTTATTATCTCCTTGTAGAGACAAATTCAAGTTTTGCAAATGTTCCATCATATCGGTAAAGAACATTAAGTCAGAAAGCCAATTTTCATTCTCAAATTGCGGGTAATGNGGGTTTATGAAGTATGCAAACGTACATTTAAATAATTTCAAATCGGCAAATATTTTTTCAAAATCTGCTTTTAAATTATTCGCAATATTTTTTTCTAGCCATGGAAAATGATGAAATATTCTTTTTTTGAGATCATGAATAAAAATGCGTAGTTTACTTTCAAAACTTAAAATAATTTGCGTCAAATCAAAAACATTTTTATTATCTCCTTGTAGAGACAAATTCAAGTTTTGCAAATGTTCCATCATATCGGTAAAGAACATTAAGTCAGAAAGCCAATTTTCATTCTCAAATTGCGGGTAATGTTCCGATCTTAATTTGCGTATGTGTATATAACACGAATAAAAAAAAAAACAAAGAGCCACGTTTGCCCACCGTTGGAATATAGCATGGCACAGCCGGTAAAACTAATTAATGGTTGGTGCAAGAAGTGGATTGCAGAAAAGTGAAGAAAGCAGCGAAAGTGAGGAATACCTAATGGCGATTAACGTGACTAGCAGCATTGATGTATGGCGGCCAGATCCTTTGAAGTTGGACGGTAATCTTTCAGAAAACTGGCGAACTTTTAAGCAAAGCTTCGATATATACGCGATTGCTATTGAATTAAGTTCAAGAAGGTAATCGCAAAAAATTTGAATTTTTTTAAACGCGTGCGGTGCGGAAACTATTGAAATCTACAATACTTTGGGGCTCTTCAGTACACAAAGTAACCAATATGACGTAAGTGCCATCGAGGCATACTGCACCCAAAAAAAAACTCAGAGCGTGTAGTCCCTACGGGAGGAAGAAGTGAAACTTGATATAGGAAATGCCAGAAAGAAAGAAATGTGCGATATACATACACATGTACATATTTTCTAATATACAAAACCATATTTATTTAAAATTTTTTTAACGACCTTAAACTTTTTATTTTTTTTATATATCCAACTGAAAAGTTTAATTATTATTTGTGGCTGTAAAAAAATACATATCTACAATGTTAACTAGTAGATTGTGGTAACGAAAGTAAAATATGAAATTTTTTATTTCAATATTATTAATATTTCTGGAAAAAACCGCATCATTGGTAGCCGCTCCTTTGTTGTTGGATCATTTCCCCCATTAACCATTGCCAGTGAAAATTTGTTTAAAAAATTTTGTCTGTTCATCAGATTCGGCCAGCAAAAAGTTGACGTTGAAATCTCCTGCGAGAATTACAGGTTGATCATAACAGTCTACTTATCTTTATCTTTATCTTTATCTTTATCTTTA
>NW_016157236.1:201770-223329 GCF_001687245.7 Rhagoletis zephyria
CTTCATCTTCATCTTCATCTTCATCTCCATCTTCATCTTCATATTCATCTTCATCTTCATCTTTATTCAAAACCATTTCTTTTGATACCCATATTGGAATACTTTATTTATTTTAATAAATAATTTGAATTGGATTTTCGTATATATGGCAACCCTTTAAAAAACTAAAATCATATTACATATCTACAGGTCGAGTCCTTTCATTTGATACCTCATTTTTTTACATCGAACGAACGATACAGATTTTATGACTGGGTGTTAAATATTTAACGCAACCCTCTGCGGCTGAGAAATTTTGAATTCAATTTTCTAACATGTGGCAACTTCTTTTATGGAACTAAAGCTATGTTGCACACCGGAAGGACGAGGCCTTTCATGTGACACCTCATTCTTGAGAATCGAACGAACGGCACAGATTTTATGAGTGGGTGTTAAATATTTAACGCAACCCTCTGCGGCTGAGAAATTTTGAATTCAATTTTCTAACATGTGGCAACTTCTTTTATGGAACTAAAGCTATGTTGCACACCGGAAGGACGAGGCCTTTCATGTGACACCTCATTCTTGAGAATCGAACGAACGGCACAGATTTTATGAGTGGGTGTTAAATATTTAACGCAACCATCTCCGAACTCGTGTAAGAAGTTTCACTTCAAAAAAAAAAAACGAAGCCTACGAGGCATTTAATTTCAGCTCAAAAAAAACAAGACTGATTCAAAGATGAAGGCAATACTGACGATAAGCCTGGAAGAGGCTTAGCTAAAACTACTTCTTAATGCGATGATCGGGCCATTACTCATTTATTAAAAAAAAAGAATCGAACCCTTAGCCTAAAGTAAGCGAAACAAAAGCTTTCGTCAAAAAGTATAAACGTCTCCATTTGTACAATGAGATGGAGATTGCCAGAATCTGATATTAGAAATCGGAGCACACTTTTAGAACTCCTTTTGACTGAAGTGCATATTCAAAAACAAACAGTCCCTATGTTATTCGACACGCTGAATGCGAGTCCGAGTGCTGTAAAAGCATAAACAGACGGCAGCGTTGATCAGGTTCAACTCGGAAATTAACTGCAGTTGATCCGCATTAAGTCCGAGTTAATCCGCTGCCGTCTGTTTTAGCCTCTCCGTCAAGTAGGGAAAAATTCACTAAATAAACCTGAAAATTCAGCACAATTTTTCTGAATTTTAATTGAGTTTTCGCATTCAGGGCGTCGAATAACATAGGAATATAGAGGTTTGGTTTAATATGCAGAAACTTCACGCACGCCGTCAGTTTAGAGTCAAAAATTTCTCATGCATATACAACTTGTATAGCAGCAACCGAAATTGAACGGCGTGCGTAAAAAGCTAACTCAATTTGTAATTTTTGTTCTGCGTACGATATTTATTTGACGCTTCGCTCAANCTGTTTTAGCCTCTCCGTCAAGTAGGGAAAAATTCACTAAATAAACCTGAAAATTCAGCACAATTTTTCTGAATTTTAATTGAGTTTTCGCATTCAGGGCGTCGAATAACATAGGAATATAGAGGTTTGGTTTAATATGCAGAAACTTCACGCACGCCGTCAGTTTAGAGTCAAAAATTTCTCATGCATATACAACTTGTATAGCAGCAACCGAAATTGAACGGCGTGCGTAAAAAGCTAACTCAATTTGTAATTTTTGTTCTGCGTACGATATTTATTTGACGCTTCGCTCAATAAAATCAAATGCAAACGCACGCAAGCCAATTTCGGGTGACGCAGAAAAACAAATAATATGGCCCACGTATAAAAACGCCGTGTGTTTATATTAGGTTAAACTGTTAATCATAAAGTAATAAACAAGCTTACGAAATACAAATAAGGCGATTGCAGCTTGAAAAATAGTTTGCAACTTTGAAGTTCTGAGCTGACCTCTTTATCCAATAGGGTATTTTGTTAATACATACATACATACACAAGTACTTATGTAAAATCCATTTGAAATTTCTATGACTTACCTTTAGTACAAATATCTCGCCTGTGGTACGATTTATGTCGAATTTACTATTGGCAGGATTATCGGGATCGATACCTTGTCCTGTCAAAAAGTAAACAATATTCTGCGGGCGATCCTTATCGCCATCGGTGGCGGTGACCTGTTATGCAGTCCAAATCGAAGGCAGTTCAAAGCGACAAGAACAAAAATAAGATGATTTTTGTATTAATATGAGGAAGATATATTCTTATTCAATTTAATATCTTAAAAACCAACGTCGGTTAAATACTTAAATGTACGTTTGCAGTGCAAATGCGTGCAGTTTAATATTGTATGAAATACGTACATATACTTACATACATATGTAGGTATGTATGTGCATGCATGGTTAGAAAAGCATGCAGTTAAATATTGCATGAAATACGTACATACACATAAATATACGCATGGGCATAAATGAACTAGCAGTTAAAAATGAAAAATGGTTTTATCACAGAATTAACTTCTTCTATTTCCAAATCTTCCACCGAAAAATATAGAAGTGTGCTGGTTTTTTTTCGATAAACTGAAAACGTTCAAATAATTCTGCTCTAAAGAGTGACTATTGCAAATTCAAAGAAATTTCATTTCTATTTCTGTTCTGAATGATATACTTAATTTTGGTTTATAAGAAATAAATACAAAATGAAAAATTGTGTTAAATAACTTTACCGCCCAATTCTGTGTTTTCTTGATAATTTTTTTGTAAAGAAATTTTATCAAGTAAAAGCTTCCTTCGTGTTCTGTGTCAATATTTATAAAACAAAAAGCATGATAAAAATATAGTAAGGTAGAACCGCTGAGTCACTTTTAAAATTCTTGACGCTTCCAAACAATTTAATTTTTAAATTTACTCACAAACTCACACACACATTTTCATTTTCAAACTCAAGCAACAACAATTTCGAACAATTTCATTTTTTTATTTTCACTTTTATATAATTTTAAAATGTTGGCAAACTTCAAAAAAAAATCATGGCCGACAAATTGAGAGAACGGTTCTACCTTGCTATATTTTTATCATGACAAAAAGCTCTACGATTTCATTAGTGGAACTGATTTCCACATGAGTGGAACTGATTGCATTATCACATATGAAAAATATGAATTTAAAAGCAAAAAAGGTTTTTACTGCCGTAGCCGAGTAGGTAGAGATGTCGACTATAAATCCTTGTGTCGCAGGTTCAAATTCCGGCACATGGAGTATTTAATTGTTAGAAATAAATTCATTAATAAACAAAATTTATAAATTTCACATGAAATTTCAATTTGTCAATAGCATTTTCAATCTTGATAATTTATCAAGAAAATAGCTTTTGATTTCTATGCTAGAATAGCAATTCTTGATAAATATTAAAAAAATTTACAAATTATAAAGATTTTCAATTTATCAAGTGCACAGAATCGTGCTGTGAATGTATCCATGTGTTGCTTTTCCTACACTCAGAAAAAGTTAGCTAAAAATATTCCTTTCAACACCTAATTTAGTAACTATAACCAAATAAACTAACTATAACCAATCATTTGTTGAGAGAAACACATTTAGTTGTCGTAACTCAACTCTTTTCTCAGTGTAAAATATAATATGTAGGTTTAGTGAAGGCCGCCTTTGTTGTTATAATACTATTATAGACATAGGCAACATTGCGGATGAAGTGAGCCACGAGGTCGGAGACTCGAATTTTTATTTTTTTCCTACAGTTATGACCTTATGGTATTTGTGGACTTTTTTCAACAAATTTAACTCTAAAAAATTTAATTCACTTGAAATAATAATATCAAACGAAATAAAAAAAATAAAATACAAGTTTTGTGGAAATTGCTCAGATACCCGGGTATCAACCTGGTTCCTATTAACAGGTATATTCTGCGCTGGTAACATAAATTTTGTAACCGGTAATTAAAGTGCCTGTCAATTTGTAAACCTTTCTCGCATTCTGTGCGCTCTTGTAACCGGTAAATTTGGTTACCATCTCATAAACTATAACAAAATATTGCCCCATGAAATAGCTGAACTGCTGAATATTTTCACTGCATTACCAACGTACCTAGAATCGCGGTGACAAGAAGTGATAACATTTTTTGGTAATACAATTTTCCGGTCACAAAATCTTCGGTAACGTGCAGAATAGACCTGTAAGTACCCTGGAAAAAATTGTGCGACTAATCTCTAAAGAGAGTATTCCGAGATTACTCTGAATCGGGTACAATTCGGCATTAATTAGTCGCAACTAGTCTCGTCCCTTATGGGTATAATTGGAGATCAATTAATCCCCAACTCATCTCTAACGGGTACTATTAACGATTGAATGATATGTACGCACTTAGTCAATGAAATTTCATGTGCGGCGTTGGCACACAGAGAGAGTATTCGCCTAACAAAACTGAGCAACCCGGTTCGAATCTCAGCTGGCGCAAATTTTTATTTTTATTTTTTGAAAGTGACTAGTCGCTTTTCATACCCTTTCGGGTATAAAGGTGAACAATTAGTCTCTTCATAGGACATGCTCGAACAAAAGCGAACAGTTCATTCCATATAAAGAGATCAAAAATGGTATTAGCCGCATGTTCCTTTGCGATTGCTCCCGGAGTCATCCCGGATTAGTCCCATTTTTTGCAGGGTAGTAATACGACCCTCTGATTACTCGGCTACAAAGTTTTAGTAATCAACAAGATATTTTTTCCTTAAGGGCAAAGTGGGAGAAATTACGAAAAAGTTGGCCAATATTCCAAAAATAAAAGTTGTCCGACTGTTGCAAAACATGGTGATTTGTCAAGAGGAAGGTCCATTGTATAGTGGATGAAAAGTATAAGGCAGGGGTTCTTAAATTTTTAAGATGATGGAACCCTTACTAAACATCTCTAATTTTATGGAACCCGGCATCAAATTACTAAAAATCAAAGGCAGTGCAATTTAAATATGAATAAAAACATTTGCTAGAAATAGTAAACATACTTTAAATTTTAATGTGAACAATGAACTTGTTTCACTGTTATTAATTATTGTATAAAATAGTAGTTCCATAGTATGTCTGAAAGCTGTATGCGCATTTCTGGGGTAGCATCCAATTTCGACCTGAATTTGTTTTTTGTATAAGTGTAAGCTAAAACCCTTTTGACAGAGTATGCTGTGACAGAAGGAAGCAAAGTTAAGATGGCCTTTTTAGCGATTTTATGATATTTACTCTTATACCGGGGACAGACAACTGGTATTTGCATTCTGGTAAATTTAAGCTTGGAATACAATACCGGCGAACGGCAAACTTCGCCGAATTGGGCGGTGCTGTCGTTCACCGTTCGCCCAGCTATTTCGCCTACTTGAACAGAATTAGAGCGGTAGCTGATACTATTTGGCCGCCTTTATAATTTGGGTGACCATATTTAGAAAAAACTTATAAACCATATTTAGAAATGAGGCAATGCTAACAAATATAAATGTAAAACAAAGGGAGATTATTATAAATTACTTTCTTTCAAGCCAGATTTAACGAATTCACAACTATATTTTCCAAACAACAAAAATAATTCGTGTTTATGTTGTTTTCTTCTAAAACTTTGAAAGCAAAAAAGAAATACGACCACCTTTGGCACGTACAGCTGTCATCGCCCAGCAGGGAGATAGAAATAAATCTATCGCCATGAAACGCCGACGGGCGAACTTCGCATTTCGTTTTGGCTGTGTTCAATTTCATAGCATGCGGGTGTTCTAATTTTGACAGTGCGAATTTCGCTGTGGTGAGTTCGCCGGCATTGTATTTCAGCTANCGTGTTTATGTTGTTTTCTTCTAAAACTTTGAAAGCAAAAAAGAAATACGACCACCTTTGGCACGTACAGCTGTCATCGCCCAGCAGGGTGATAGAAATAAATCTATCGCCATGAAACGCCGACGGGCGAACTTCGCATTTCGTTTTGGCTGTGTTCAATTTCATAGCATGCGGGTGTTCTAATTTTGACAGTGCGAATTTCGCTGTGGTGAGTTCGCCGGCATTGTATTTCAGCTATTATTGTGGTATTTAAAATACTACCATAGTGACAGACATTAACTTAGTATTGCAGTGTCAAATTATATGTTTCTGAAAAACAACTCATAAACATAAAAATGCAAAAATATTGCAAAAATTGCTTATATATTGCATCAAAACTTGCGGTATGAACTTTTGACTTGAATCGCTCGGAAACTTCAATGATTTTTTGATAAATGAGCGGCGGACATCTGTCATTTTTGGGCATGTTCCGCGCGAAATGCCCATTCACAATGAGAATACCACAAAATTACAACCTTCGGAAAGTGGTATTCTTTCTACTAAAAATACAAGGTTGCTCACGTAGTCTTTTGAAGAACATTATAATATTTGGTGACAGGCATATGGTATTTTGGAAATGCTTCGAAGAATTACCAGATGTCTGTCTGCGGTATTAACATAAACCCAAAACTCTTTTAGAAACGCAGATTCAAATGTGTGTTTCAATGTCGAAGTACTCTGAAGATCTATGATCTATTCGTAAATGGATTTTGTACCAAACCGATATTACTCCTAAAATCCGAAAAATAATCTGACTAATATTTCAGGTGATTTATCAAGTGCCCAGTTATCACAATTCACATTTCATTTGGCAATTCATCGCGTTCCTTGTAGAAGGTTTCATATAACCCTTTGGCTACAGCGGCCAACAACACATACCGGATAGAAAACAAACAAGCTGTCAAGCGCCAGCTCAATGCTCCTATGTAGATAATTGCGTCTCGGTGAAGCTGTTTATAGAACTTTTCTTTCTGTGTGCAACTCAAATCGACCGCCGTGCTTATTCATACCAAAATTAATTTCGCGGAACCCCGGTGACTTTTCTACGGAACCCACTTTAAGAAGCTCTGGTATAAGGCACCCTTTTTTGTAACTTCTTAACTAGAACAGTTTGAACTTTTCTCATTTGCTCGGTAATTTGATTTTAAAATACTTAGTGGTTAAATCACTTAATTATTTTATTGCGAGATACAGAGCGTTTCTGATATCTTAACTAATCTAAGTCACTAAATTTAAATTTTCGATGCAAGTAAATATACCTTAAAATTAATTGTAAAAGCTCTCTCAAAAAAAAAAAACAAATATAAGAATATTTTTTTATTTGATTGTTGAAAAAGTTGTGATCGCGGGATATCAAGCTATTCTGCACTTTGAAGATAATAGCAAAAACAACGTGCTTCAAGAATTCAACAAGAAAGTAATCAGATTCGTCCAAGTTCTGTTTTAATTCACGATTGAATAGCGCGATAAAATAATAACAGTGCTCATTGTGTTGTGTGGAAAGCTTACACAGGGCAACACTGATTTCGGTGCGGACATTTTTTTTTTTTATAGACTTTTTTGACTTTTGAGAAGAAAGAAAACGTGATAAAATCTTTTACTTAAATTAAAGCTACGATCCAGAAAATAAAGGGCCCCCATTCGCGGACCGCTGACCCTCTCTTCGTCGATTTGACAGCATCCACCCAATCGCTGACGTCATAAAATACTTTTGTTTACATTTACTCTTGCCAACTTGATGCTTTTCGCACCAAATTTAGTGGTTATTCAAAATGCGAAAATGTTTGAGTTTGGAGCTTGGCGCGTTTTTGATGCTTTTGTTTTTTGTTTGAAGACACCAAATTAGAAAATCTTAATAAGATGGAAGCGAAATTTATAGCAATCGTAAGTGTGCTAAATTTAAACAATATCATGGCACAATGACAATCATAAGCGACAACAAAATATGTGGCAGAACCTTCAATCATGCCAGAAGAAATCGACCGTCATGCAAGAAACACAAATTTTTATTAATTTGAATCGGCATCCTTACAATAAAATTATGTATGCATATAAAGTCCATAAAATACACCAATGAAAATTTGGAGCTTTTTCAAATTCAAAACTAAGCAGTACTGCATTTTGTTCGATGCTTCCTCTTTTTCTTGTCGAGTTCGTCATGCTCTCTCATTCTGGTATTTGTTGACGTCACGGCCAGTTGCTCTCAGCTCGATTGGCGCAATCTTGTATTCTATCATTCTTGCATTAAAGCTTGAATTCTCGACTACTGTCCCTGAAAATACAATCCCTGCAGCTTAACCTGATGGTCACTTATATCATTTAGTCTATCAAAAACAGATTTAACATTTATTAAACGATAACAAAACTATTGAAAAAAAGTTTGTTAAAATTAGTTTTTGCTGTTCAATAAATGACTATAAGTGACTTTTCGGCAAGATGCAAGGATGGTATTTTCAGGGACAATAGTTGAGAGTTCTAGCTTTAATTTAAGTCTAAATGGAAGATTCTCTCACCTTTTTTTTCTTTGCTAGAGCTTCCCAAATTTAACACTTTGAGTTTTTTACAAATACCGCTATATGTAAATTGACGCATTTGTGAGCGGATTTTGTTTATATTAAAACCTTATACTAAATTCACTAAAGAAGCTTGTGTTCCAAATTTGAACAGGTTAATGTTTACTATATATGGCCAGATTTTTCCCCACTGTGGGGCGTATTCTATATCTGCTGTAGATACTTAGATTTGTGAACATTACACCTAGAAAAAAATCAGCTAAATATATTTCCCTGAACACATAATTTGGTTATAGTTATCTTGTTTTGTTAAAGTTACCAAATTATGTGTTGAGGGAAATATTTATACCTTTCATGAGCATGAAATGGTATTATAACTTTGGTCCGATGTTTGTAAGTACCAGAATAAAAAGAGATAGACCCATTAAAGTGTATACTTATATGATCAGAACGTCGAGCTGAGTCGATTGAGCCATGTCCGTCTGTCTGTCTGTCTGTCTGTTTGTATGCAATGCAGTCTCTTAGTTTTCGAGATATCCTGATGAAATTTGGTAAGTGGGTGTATTTTTATATTGTATTAATCATTTGTCGGAACCGGAAGAATCGGGCCACTATAACATATAGCTCCCATACAACTGATTGTTCAGATATGAGACTTTTCGTTATAACTCCTCCATTTATGCAGCTAGGAACATGAAATTTTGCAATACTTCCACCCATTATCAACAGAAAACTTAGAGTGAAAATTACAAAGATCGGGCCACTGTAACCTATAGCTCCCATACTGCTGATTGTTCAGATATGAGATTTATCGTTATATCACCTCCATTTAAGTAGCTAGTAACATGAAATTTGGCACTGTTGTCCCTCATTATCACAAGAATACTTTCAGTGGCGAAGATCCGGTTGCTATAACCTATAGCCTCCATACAACTGATTGATAAGATATGAGATTTTTTGCCATAGCTCCTGCATTTATGCAGCTAGGAACATGAAATTTAGCACCATTCTACTCATTACTAAGAGAATACTTTCAGTGAAAATTACAAAGATCGGTTGACTATAACATATATCTTCCATACAACTGATTGTTCAGATATGAGAATTTTCGTTATAACTCCTCCATTTATGCAGCTGGGAATATGAAATTTCGCACTATTTCCACCCATTATCAAAAGAATACTGTGAAAATGGTGAAGATTTGGTCGCTATAACCTATAGCCTCCATACAACTGATTGTTCAGATATGAGATTTTTTGTTATAAAATATCCATTTATGCAGCTAGAAACATTAATTTCGCACTATTTTCACTCATTATCAATAGAAAGTTTACAGTGAAATGAACAAAGATCCGGTCGCTATAACCTATTTATTGCCTCCATACCACAGATTGTTCAGATACCAGTTTTTCGATATATCTCCTTTATGTTGGAAGCTAAACCCATTAAATTGTGTTACCGGTTTACATACCGATCACACAGCAGTGAAAATCACTTAGATTGGTGCTATATAAGGTATATCTTTCATACCTTAAATTGTTTAGATATAATTTTTTATATATGTATCTCCTCTATCTAGGTATGTATGCCGTGAATATATAAATTTTTTCAAATGCAGTAATCTGTTAAAGTAATATTTTCAGATGTTCATGAAAGGTATGAGGCCTTCGGCATAGCCGAAGACAGCGCTGCTCTTACTTGTTTTAGCTGACTTTTTTCTGGGTGTACGGTGACTCGCTTTTTTATTGTAAATACTAACGAGCCTAACAGTGCCTAACTTTTCCGCGATTAGTTTCGCATAAATATTTGGTTAGGGGTTACTTAAAACTGAAAAGGCTGCCTGCCTGGGCTGCGTCGACTTCTCGATGTTTTCCGATTTGCGTCAAGTCTATTTTACGCTATACATATGTATATGTATGTTTAAGTCACCGTATTATCAACATGTTTCTACTTGTATTGAAATTGTTTCTTTTTAGCATTAATTTAAGCTCGAAGCTACATATCGTTACCTTAATATAGAAAGGCACTAACTCATTTGATTTTAGATAATGCATTTCTATATTAAGGTAACGATATACCTGTTTTATAGCCAGTTTGATGAAAGCAATTTAAGTGAAAAAGTATAGCTTTTATTTGAATTTCATATGTAAGCGGACAGAAGAAAAAAGTCATTGAGTTATGGGGATTTAGTTTCTTCTAAAAAATGTTGCCCTTCCACGGTGCAGAATGTTTTGATGTTACACTCAACCATGTAAAAGGGCATGTTTTTGCCTTCATGTCCTTGTCTAGCTTGCGCATTTCATAATATTGCCGTTTTAAGCCATTTGATTTTCAGAGCAACTATATCTCCTATATCGGCTGCTGTGGCGTAGTGGTAAGCAGTGCGCGCTTCCACTTCGCAGCACCTGGGTTCAAGCCCTGGTCAAAGCAACATCGCAAAAAAATATAGAAAAAAGGCTTTTTCTTAACAGCGGTCGTCCCCCGGCAGCCAATGGCAAACCTCCGAGTGTATTTCTGCCATGAAAAACAGCTTCTCAAAAAAATACAATCGCCGTTCGGAGTCGACGTAAAACTGTAGGTCCCTCCGATTTGTGTGACAACATCAAGGCGCACGCCGCAAATCGGAGGAGAAGTTCGGCCAAACACTAACATATGTGTAAGCGCCAATCTATAATAATTATTGTTATTATTATATCCCTTGACAAAGCTTCAAAGGGAAGAGAATGTGCCTTTTTTGCCTTAAAAGAGTGTAAAATTTTAAGAATCGAACACAATTTTTTTTCACCGTTTGGCACCTCTCATACAAACCGAGTTTTTCATACTGCATATCTCTGGAAGTGTTTGTGGTAGAGTACTCGAACACAGTATGGAGATATACAAAAACAATGGCACACTCATAGAGAAAACTTGTGGTTATTGAAAAAGGGTGCGTGGCGCCTCCCATACAAACCGAATTTTTCATACTGCATATCTCTGGAAGTGTTTGTGGTAGAGTACTCGAACACAGTATGGAGATATACAAAAACAATGGCACACTCATAGAGAAAACTTGTGGTTATTGAAAAAGGGTGCGTGGCGCCTCCCATACAAACCGAATTTTTCATACTGCATATCTCTGGAAGTGCTCATGGTAGCGTACTGTAACGTGGTATGGATATATGTATATGAAATCAACCACATGGTCATGAAGAAAAATTTGAGATATTGGCAAAAAGGGGCGTGGCACCTCCCATAAAAACCGAATTTTACATACTGCATATCTCTGGAAGTGTTCATGGTAGAGTACGTGAACATGGTATGGAGATATATGAAATCAATCCCATACTCTTAGAGAAAATTGGGGCTATTTGAAAAGGGGGCGCGGCGCCTTTCAAACGCACTGAAACTGTTACGTAGTATCTTTGTACGCATATACACTTTTGCTAAGTTATTTAAGACGGAAATGGAAATATGCCTTCTGGCAACATGTTTCATGTTTTTAATGTAACGAACGGTGTGGATCTTAAATTTTTTAGACAGCCGGCAACTCTATTTAAAAAAATAAAACCTTATTGCACATCTGGCAGCCAAGTCCTCTAATTTAACTCACTATTTAGTCCAACGAACAGCCCATATCTTATAATTCTTCGTACAGGTGGCAACCCTCTTCGAAAATATAAAACCTTGTTGCACATCTGAACGTCAAGCTTTTCCAATCGATTTCATTTGACACCTCAGTTTTTGTAATTCAACGAACGGTGCAGATCTAGTAAAATTCTAAATAAAAAAGATCACGCTCGTATCGATTCAGAGTATATTATAGATCTTGTCGAAATAGGTTTAGTAGTTTTCGAGATTACCGCATACGTAGAATCTCGACTTTCCTTTATACTATGTATGGATATAAAAAAAAAAAAAATTACCTCGAAAAGCATTACGAAAGTTGGTTTGAAATCATTTGTTTGAGTCACTGTATGTAAAAATGGCCCTAGATACTAATATTTTAATTTATTAAATAGCTACAAACCTACCTTAACAGTAACTTAAATACCGCTAATTTTGAGTTTTTCTGGATTACATTTACCCTATGCGTATATCAAATTTAGTACACATAGGATAAGTGGTATGATATACATACACTGAGGGAAAAATGTCGGCATATAAATAAGAACAAACTAGCTCGATTTAAGTATATGGAATCTAAATATTTCATTCTTGAAATAAGAATTTCGTACTCAACTCAAATTTGATGCTTATTTATTATGAGTACAAGTATAACATTTTAAGAAACATTATAAAGAAAACCTATAATACTTCGACTTAGAATTTTAGATCACAAAAAGACGCCTGAAAAAATGAAATACATATTCTTAATTTTTTTAAGTTTGCATGATCTTAATTCCAGTATTTGGTACTCAAAAATATTATACTTAATATAAGATTTGTGTTCTCTCTTTTAGTATTTCCAATCTCAGTCCGATTTTTGGAAATGCTAAGATCGAGTCCTTCTCTGAGTGTAAGTGGGCGGTGTTTCCTAAAAGTCATATTGAACATCAACTTTAAGTAAGTATTAAGGAATTAATTAGCCACAATACTGGANATAAAACTTAAAACGTAACGATTATTTTCGGAGTAAACAAGAAAACTCAAAATATAATGATTGTGTTGCTTATTGGCCGTTGAGTATAATTTAATAATTATTTTTGAGCTATAGGCCGTATGTTAAATAAAACATTAAATGTTTTTCTGTTTTATTTACTTTTTTATTTTTATTTTGGTCGATATTTCGCCTTCAGTCTGAAGGCATCTTCAGGACTAAAAATAGGAAAACAATATTTTTACATCATCACAATATAAACCAACAAAAACATACATATGCACAAGTGCATTAAAACGACTTACACTATTAGATTTGTCCGGTCGACTAATCATAAGTTAAAATGTAAAATAACATATGATTAGTCGACCGGACAAAGCTAATAGTGTAAGTCGTTTTAATGCACTTGTGCATATGTATGTTTTTGTTGGTTTATATTGTGATGATGTAAAAATATTGTTTTCCTTTTTTTAGTCCTGAAGATGCCTTCAGACTGAANCTGAAGGCGAATTATCGACCAAAATAAAAATAAAAAAGTAAATAAAACAGAAAAACATTTAATGTTTTATTTAACATACGGCCTATAGCTCAAAAATAATTATTAAATTATACTCAACGGCCAATAAGCAACACAATCATTATATTTTGAGTTTTCTTGTTTACTCCGAAAATAATCGTTACGTTTTAAGTTTTATTTTTTACTCGGAAAATAATGGTTACGTTTTAAGTTTTATTTTTTGCTCGGAAAATAATGATTACATTTAAAGTCTTATTTTTTGCTCGGAAAATAATCGTTATTTCTCGAGTTTTATTTTCTGAGCAAAAAATAAAACTTAATTTTTGCGTAAGCGTATGCGCATGCGTGAATAGACAGGGGCGGCTGCATTGAACCTTTAACGCCTGCCCTGGTATCTGTATTTTCATTACCCACTCCACAGTGGCGTTAAAGGTTCAATGCAGCCGCCCCCTGTCTATTCACGCATGCGCATACGCATACGCAAAAATTAAGTTTTATTTTCTGAGCAAAAAATAAAACTCAAGAAATAACGATTATTTTCCGAGAAAAAAATAAAACTTAAAACGTAACGATTATTTTCCGAGCAAAAAATAAAACTTAAAACGTAACCATTATTTTCCGAGCAAAAAATAAAAATTAAAACGTAATGATTATTTTCCAAGCAAAAAATAAAACTTAAAACGTAACCATTATTTTCCGAGCAAAAAATAAAACTCAGTTAATAACGATTAAAAAGTGATTTTTATAATAAAACCTATAACCGTTACGGTCCCTGGAATATATGTATGTATGTTCATTAGGGCGGTACATAAAAATGTAAAGTTGTGATGGTCTCACCCCCTTGGATTGTTATATACTGAAAAAGGTATAGGTACCCGTGTTTTTTATTTTGAAATCAAAAAATATTTAGAGGACATTCTTGAACATCGATACTTTCTGATAATAATACAAAATTGTTTATTTAACCATTTTTTAATATAAACTATATGGAATTTGGGGACCCACAATCACTAGTATTCAAAAGTGGTAAAATAATTCATTGGGTAATATTATGGGAAAAATAAAAAAATATTGATTATCAAGAATTCTATACCATTTCCACGAAAAATGGTTCTTCATATATAAAATATGTACAAGGAAAACTTTGAGCGCTTTGAGCGACCTCTAAATATTTTTTATTTCGAAAAAAACATATGTGTATTTTTTCGATATAAAATAATCCTAGAACAAATTAAAATTCAGACTTTACTTTTTCCATTCGCAATTTTGGACCACCCTAATGTACACACATGGAAATAATAGGACGAAGTACCATTTGAAAAAAACGGTCTACCTTCGACGGTTTTTATCCAATTTCATTCAGTGGTGTATATATTTGTTCAAAAATAAATGTACTTTTAAGCAAATACTGCATATTTGTCAACTTTCATAGAAATTTGCGAAATTAGCGATGGTGAAAGTTGAAAAATATGAAGAAATATAGGGTATTTTTAAATTTTATTCGACGAAAACTCCCAACAATCTAAGTCTGCCAAGTGATTGTCATACTCCGTTTTATGGGCTTATAAATCCTCCTTAAAAAAACTAGTTTTATTTGTAAAATCGTATAAGAGGTAGTCAAGTTGTTAATAGGTACGAAAATAACGGTTATTTTATAGAAAAAATAGAGGTTCACCGATTATACTGAATCTGTTTTCATTCTGTACTCGAACATGAATACAACCTACACCAGGTTTTGAATCGGGTAACGTTTTTTTAGCACCGTTTTATCAGTCAGTTAGCAATTCCTTGGTGATGAAAAGGGGAAATACCTACTAAGGGCTGAGTTTAATTTAACCCTTCGGAGGGTGCGCCGCGGCAAATTAGCCGCAAAAATTTTAATTTGTGGTTTTCAAATACTAATTGTAGTAGTCACTGCCATTTAGTGGATTTGTTTTGAGATGCAGCACGGTTCACAGTTAGCTGTTACTTGCTGCATTACATCGTTCAGTTGATATTTGTATTTGAAAGTTGGTGTCTTATATATACGACTGAATTGCCGCGTCGCGTCCTTCCGTGCACCAAAAAAATTTGAATGTAACTCGCAAAATTTTTTTAAGATAGTTGAGCCAGAATTTCTGAAACGGGCCACTTCAATTATGTGATATTTTATTTCCAATCAGCAATGGTATTTTTTCATAGCTATTGACAATGGAAACAAATGTCTGGTTTTGATTTTACAAAAAAAAAAAAAATTTCTTATATATCGATGTGTTTTTTTTTGTACTTTTTACTTGAAAATTCAATTACAGACGACAATTCAACCGTCATTTTCATTGTTCTTAATTATCATCATTTGTTGTATTTAAAGATAAAATAAATAAAACGTGGAACGCAGGAGTACAGGTATGACCCCGCAAATAATGAAGTGGAAGAATCCACTTCACAGTTCCTTTGTTTTCTTAATATTATAGATATTTGTTCAATAGCTTTATCTATTGAATAACTATAATTTTAACCGACTTCACAAAAAGGAGAAGGTTATCAATTCATCGGAATATTTTTATTTTTTTTGTATGTTACCGCATAACTTTGGACCACGTTAATCGATTTCTATAATTCTTTTTTTTTAAAGGAAAGCTGTTACCTCATAGGTGTTGTCATACGAATTTGGTTTAAATCCGATCACTGGAAAAATGAAAAAATACCATTGTTGATTGGAAATAAAATATCACATAATTGAAGTGGCTCGTTTTAGAAATTCGGACTCAGCTGGAAAAGTGAGTTCTAAATCAAAATTGTTATTTTTTAAGTATTTTAAAGTTATACACATAGTAACTATTATGATACTCATTTCATTTTCTTAGGTTTAAGAGAAAAAATTATTTTTTAAAATGATGTATTTTAGAACGAATTTCCGCATCCCTTGTCAAATTTGGTTTGAAGACAAACCAGTTTCGGCGTAGTGCCAAAAACAAAAAAGGAGATGTTTTTAAACTTATATCGAAGCGAACCTGCTACTCGAATGTGGGCTGGAAATTTATTGCTCTCGAAAGAGACTTTTGAACTTGTCTAAGCTCCACCTCCCCAGCTTAGTGTTGGACACTACTGCTAAGGACCACGACTGTCTTCTTAAAAATGCAAAGCATCAGTCCCTTTTATTTCCAAATCATAACTCATATCAATATCCATTATGCGCAACCATCAAGTAATACCAATTTTTAATAGAGTTGCGAAATTTGAAACTTTTATCTCGTAGGGTTCAGAAATAAAAGAGACCGATGCTTTGCATTAATGTGTTTAGAAGATAGCCTACGTGTGAGTTGTAAGAAAGAAAGTAGAAAATGTAGATGTATATCTACATAAATGTTTATGTGTTTATAATAATCTGGCCATGTAAGTAAGTTCGGTTCAGCATTATTATTAAATTGAACTGGTACTGTACAAAATCAAGTACTTATGAATATTAAACAGGGTGATTTTGGTGATGCAAATGCTAAAGCTGTTTTTTGTCGACTATTTTATGCTGATTACGAACCCGTAAGTATAAAGTTTCCATCAGCTTTATATTTTGAGAAATATGGGGTGAAATTGTCAAAAATTCGTGTTTTTGCAATATGTAGGAAGCTCTAGCAAAGAAACAAAAGGTGATAGAACCTTCCACTTAGGCTTAAATTAAAGTTAAAACTCTTGATTACTATCTGTTAAAATACCATCCCTGACCCTTGCCCTTGTGGTTCTGGAAGATAAGAAGGCATGCATGCTGTAATCCGAATCTTCGTAGTTCGATTCCGAAAAATCGAAAATAGGTATGATGTAATCCTATTGTAACTATCAATGGCACTGCCAGCTAAAACCGCAAAATTCGAAGTTCTTCATCAGCTGCTTTGATAGAAACAAATCAAAATAAATATAATCGCAAGTGAATAGTGAAATTAAAAAAAAAATTGTTTAGTCGTTATTTGAAAATAATTTTCCTTGATTAAGTAGAATACAATTGAATCAGTGGCCGGAGAACTTTTGTCTCAGGAGGAAGAACATCCTGCAGCTAACAGTTGCATTAATATACAAAGCAGATTCTACTGATCCATTTAGCTTGTGAAGAATTTCCGCATCAACAAAGATGCATTTAAAAGCGTTTTAATAACTATGGACGAAGAGCTTGGGCGAAGTGTAAAATCATCACAGGTAGATTGATGGCAGTTTTGAGGTTTTTCGCTGAAGGAAGCTACCAACATGGTGTTGGGGAAAGATTTTGATGTGGGGTTTCCACCGTCTTTCGCATTGCGACCGATTTGTTGATATGTTGGAAATATTTAAAAATAATGCAATTTTTTTATATTTTTTACGGTTTTTAGTTTCTGGTTGGTAACATACCAGTATTTAAAGTAGTTTAATTTCCACTAACAATTCAGTGCAAAATCTTTCTTTGTTCTGAAAAAAATAGCATCAAATGTTAACTACTCTTGCAAAAGTCCCTATAATACTTATGTACGTATTTATACACTTTCAAAAGTCTCCATCTTCTGATGAACTTAGAAAACTGCAAGAAAACGTGGTGTTTCGGTGCCTAGTGGAAGACGTCTTAAAAAACAAGCAGACCAACCTTCATGGAAGAGAGAACGCGAAAAGCTAAAAAAAGCTAGCTATGTAAAAGTTACTGTTTCAAAACTGACTATATTAAATTTTTATATATAAAATTTGCAAAAACTACCACACTGAGATTTTTTTTTAATGTTTTTAGGCTCTTATTTATCCGAATTTTCAGATAATAAAAAGAAATATACAATTTGGATGTTACTTGTTGTTGTACACGTTTTTTTTTATTTATGGCTTACTACTATAAAATCACGTAACTCTGTTTGCAACTGGACTACTCATATTTTTGCGTTTTCATACTTTATTTTATTGATATTTTAAAACAATTTATTTTGCTCCGACGTACAAAACTTCCGACAAATACACAGAAATGATAGCTACGCCGGATTCAAGCATACCAACATTACGAATTTCGAAGATGGCCTCCGAATTTCGAAATTACGATACGACAACGCGGATTTCAGCATACCAATTTTACGATTCGTAGCAAAATCGAGTCTACGACGGATTACAGCATAGGGGTGTATATCCCCTTTTGTTTATTTGCTAGAGCTTCTCAAATATTGCAAAAACAACTTTCTTTTTCCGGATTCGTAATCAGCATAAAAAAGTCTATCAAAAAGGGCTTTAACATTTGTCGCCAAAAATTGTTTCCCATTTTTGTTAGCCTGTGTTATCTGTGTAGTGTTATAAGAGCCCGTATGTACATACTTACACGTATGTATAGCTTCAACATAATTACAAAAGGCCTGCAAGCACTTTATTAAAAGTTACTAAATTATAATTAAATAAAAGAGCAGCATTGTGTTAATTTGTGTTATTTAACAAAGTGTACCTGACCATAATGAGAATGTATATATATATATCCGCAACCAGTAGTCAATAATCAGAATTTGATTTGAGTAAAGGTCAGCACATCGTTGACATCTATGTATATGTATGTATATTACTCTTATATAAGTGTATGTGTTTACATATACTTATACATACTAAATTGCATCATGTTAAATTTTTACAATTTGTCAATATGTAGTACGTATAAATTTGAAAGTGTGAGCAATTTGTTATTGTCAACTAAGAAAATTAGATATTCCTGACCAAGATAACCAGAATGAAATAAAGAATATTTCTTGGAAATCCTATTTAAAACCAATTGAAACTTGTTTGTTGATTAAACGTGAATTTTCTATTGTTATAATTTTAAATTAAATGTTATTTGTAATGTTAACGTAGCCAAATTATTTGTTAAAACCACTAACCGTATCCCGAAATCAAATGATTAGTTTATTTTATTACTATAGCTAGAGAATTGCACTGAAATATTGGCTGGAGAGAAATTATATACAAAGAGAGCTGATTGTAAATATGAAAAGTTTTAGAAAAAATGTGATGTACGAGTATTAATTTACGAACGCTAATAGCTATGTAAATTATGGTTTAATTAAATTAAGTTTTGTTTAATTGATTCCATATACCACTTTTCAAATTCTAGTGACCTGCATAATGGTAAATGGCGTGTTCAGCTCCTCGTCCAAAGTACGCTCGTAGAGAGTTTGCGGAAAAACTGGCGGCAGATCATTAACATCGCGCACATTAATCACAATTGTTGTTGAATTTTCATTCAAACTATCGGAAGCAACCAGTTTTAGATCGTACTTTAAAAAAGTGAACGAAGAACCAAGAAAAGAACAAAAATAAAAAATGCAAAATAAAAGCCATACGTAGATTTTGAAAATGAAATTGTTTTATTAAATAAAAATAAATTATCGGATAAGCTTTAAATAAAACTACATACAAAAATATAACTAAAGTAATTATAAATAAATAGTAGTGTATGCAAAAATATTTGATAAGTGTCGTCGGTATTGTTTTGCTTGCCGCGGGGAGGCTATTAATTAACGCGGCACGCGTTAATTTACGATAAATTTAATAAGGATATTCAGCAAACCTTATAAATGCATTGTAAGCCGTATAAACTTATAATTTTGTAAGCTTTATAAATTAACCGTCAAAAATTGTATGGAAACTCGTTTACACATTTCTGATAAGTTTCTCCAGCAATTTCACTTAATAAACTTGAAAAACTGAAACCAATGCAACTCTGTCGCAACTGTAGCTGTGTTTTTGTGTTTCTTGGGCAATATCCGGGATCCGCATACAAATTTTGCACGCAAATATGACAACAGCGATATGATCCTGATACAGATTTGGTTAAATTTATGATCCGTTCTGTTTTTTTTTTGTTCCACTGAAAACACTGGAAGGAAAATTTCAAATTTTGAAGTAACAAAAAAAACCTGCGGAACACGCAAACTTAATTTTGGGTCGTAGATTACGGCCCTGTATACCGTTTTTCTATGTCAGGTAATTTTCGCAAGATATTTGCATTTTAAACTTGCATTGTGAATAAAACGATGCAAATTTTAACAGGGAAAAAATTTTAAAATAAAATATATTTTTGTAACTTCTTTTCACTGGTTTTAAAGCCTATTTTTTTATAAAAACATCAAGCTATCATCGAAGAAAATTAGTTTATGAATAAAGTTGTAGACGGTCAAACGAAACTGTGTAATAATTTTTTTTTATGAAATATGACTAGGAAAGAATGTTACTAATACGCCATGTAGTTAGTATGTATGAACTATTAAGAAATCATATCGTCACCTGAAATGTAAAAAGACGTAACAACACCGTAAATGAAATAGAAAAAGTCGTGACTAGTATTTTAATTTGCTTTTAATAAAATGATGTGGGGCGTTGTAATTCGATGAAATCCATCATACAAATCAAAAAGTGAATTTGAATTTTTTATTAGTTGTGTATGACTTTTTGCATTTCAACGATGATGTTTGTTACGTCTTTTTCGATTTTTTTTCAAAATTTTCTTTTTGATGCAGAAGTATTCCTAGAGCATTTAGGTACATTTCTGCATCAAAAAGAAAATTTTGAAAAAAAATGTCGCTTACGTTATTTTGGCGGTTAGGGCTTGATATGTACTACGTTTATTTGTATGGCAATTATTACGAATTTGCATTAGACCATTTACAACTTTATTCATCAATCAATTTTCTTCGTGATAGCCTGATGTTTTTGTAAAAGAATAGGCTTTAACGCCTATCGAAAGAATTTATAAAAAACCTTTTACTTAAAAATTTTCTCCTCTTAAATATTATATTTTTATACCCGAGCGCACTTGTGCACAAGGGTATTATAACTTTGTTCACATAACGGTTGTTTGTAACAGGCAAAACGAATCGAGATAGATATAGACAAATGTATACATAAATGATCAGAATGAAAAGAGAAATCGATTAAGCGGTGACTGTCTGTCCGTCCGTCTGTGCACACGATAACTCGAGTAAAAACTGAGATATCTTAACGAAACTTGGTACGTGAACTTCTTTTGGGCGTAGGACGGATGGTATTGAAAATGGGCGAAATCGGACAATAACCACGCCTACCTCCCATATAACGGTAATTTTAAGAAATACGAAAACTGCGATATTTTAGTAACTACTGAAGATAATTCACTCAAAATTGATACTTACAATGAGTTTCAGACGGAAAACATG
>NW_016157236.1:223687-235222 GCF_001687245.7 Rhagoletis zephyria
ATAACGGTAAATTTCAGAAATGCTTGAAATTTCAATATTTCGAAATTTAAGGACGCTAATTTACTTAAAATGTATACACCCCGGCTTATCATGTAGCGGTAGCTTTCGGAAAGGTGGAAAACATATATTTAATACTTGCGCCGGGTATTTAATGTTCGGCTCCGCCCGAACTTAGACTTTCTTACTTGTTTTATTTACAAGGCAAGCTTAAAAAAAAATATCTTGCCAAAATGACTTGATCTACATATAATAACGGTATACGGGGCCGTAATCTAATACCCAAAATTAAGTTTACTAACTACAGGGTAATTTGGCCGCACACTTTGGAAACACTGACAAATGAATTCATACACAAACAGACATTCTGCTATTGTTTCTTTTAACTTGCTTCAAATAAATCGCCTTTATGTTAAATATTTATTTTAATGGATATTAACTCGTTAAAATATAATTTGTTCCCATTTAGTGAGTTCATTTCTAAAATTTCTTAATCCTCGTGCTAGTAGTATAAAGTTAGTGATACAGAGCTCGATAACCAAAGGAAACACGACTATTGTCGCAAGTGTAAACAAAAAGAGAGTTCATGTAACTGAGTGCTTAATTTTATAAGAACATCTGCTTGATAAAGTTATCGGTTTAGATGAATACCACTAATAGTTTAACACTTAAATATGTATTTTGAAAAGATATACGTATACGTGTCAGTGGAAAAGATACAGCATT
The DNA here is from genome assembly GCF_001687245.7 of Rhagoletis zephyria. Classification (NCBI taxonomy): domain Eukaryota; kingdom Metazoa; phylum Arthropoda; class Insecta; order Diptera; family Tephritidae; genus Rhagoletis; species Rhagoletis zephyria. Next base: position 224,411 of record NW_016157236.1, read on the forward strand.
TTGCCCATATTTTGAAAATCGTTTGTTTTATCAAAATTGTATTAATTACAACAAAATCCATAAAACTACAAGTTTCTAGCTTTGTAACGATTAAAAAAAATCGTAAAATTTTAATCAATACTTGATACTTTTTATTCAGAATGACATGCATTTTCATTGAGAAAGATTCCTAATTTAGTTAGTTTGTATAACTGCCAATATAATTTATGCAAATTCTTCTTTGATTTAGATACAAATTTTTGTCGCGGAAAGGGGTATGTTTTTAATATCTAATTGTATGAATTCAATTTCGTGTATACCAGAAGTTTCCAATCTTTTTTCTCGTAGACCACTTTCAAAATTTTTCTAGTTTCGGTGGACCCTCTGTCGCTACATTTCTATCATATCTCCGAAACTTGTAAAAAAAAGTGAAGATTAGTTCTATCTGGAAATTTTCATCGCGGCTGAGCTCCAGCCCTAAACCCGGACTGCTAAAAATAAAAATAGTATATTTTGTGTTTTATTTATTTCTTGAAAGTCTTTACAACTTTAGCATGAAAAGCCGGGTGAATTCCGGATTTCGGGTGCGCTTGAGTATTTTTTGAGGATTTTTATTTTGAGGAATTTTCTCTCGATATATTTGCAGATAACAAATGCAACCATGTTTAACACAACATAATTGTTAAATCGCTCTGCAAATTTTTGAACAAAAAGCTTTCCGAAGTTTTATAAAGAGCGAAATACACCACACAAGCAGCTTGTCAAACATTCTTCAAACCTACTTTTCCCATTTCGCCATACACCAAGCAAATAATTTTAGTTTTCTTCCCGTTCACAATGGCTGCGTTTCTTTATACTTTCCGGATAATCCCATTTCACAGAATGCGTTTGAAATATACGTTAACATATCATCAGGAACGTTCTAAAGAATAAGTAAACAAAAAAGTTTATTCCAAACGTTCAGAATGAATAAAGAAATTCAACCAATGTAAAAGAGTTTGGTTGTCTTCGATTTTTCTCTCTTGCGTCCTCATTAGAGGAAAATTTCGTTGCGAGTGAGGCGATTTTACCATACACAAATGTAAGCGGTTTGATCAAACGTCAACATGGCGACCAGAAAATCAAAAAGTTTTCATTTTTGTTCATATTTCAAACGGCTTGTCAAACCTTCAAACACCTCCATATACAACAAAAATAGCTTTAAGAAAAAGGGATATTTCGCTTTCGATAATTTTTATTCTATCTCTATATCTTCAACTTCTTTTGAACTTGAAAAATCTCGATAATGAATGTAGAGAACACGCATTGTTCGATTATAAGAATATTCATACTGCTTCTTCATTAGATCCAGAAAATTTTCGGAAACAAGTTTTTGAATTAAAAGAATCTTGAGGTTCATATAACTTTCCAAATAAAAAAAAATTATATCTGCATTACTAATATAGCCCTTTTCTAATGCTTCAGTAGAACGTATATTTAGTAGTTTAAAAAGTAATTTTTAAGCAAAAAACAAAACCGATTTTAATTCTCAAATACAAATTTATGATTATCGTTAATTTCTTCATGATACGATTATCGGATGTAAGGGGGTTAACCCTCCGACCATTCCCAAAAGACGTTCTACTACTTAGCTACTTGTAATGCTTCGAGAGTACTTCGAAAATGTTCGTGTGAAACTCGTTTTTTCCACATTTTTACCTCCAGAAGAAAGTTTTGTTTCGAGCAGTCGATTACTTTTTCATAGAAATATGCTTACATACATATGTATAAGGCAGATTAAATTATTTAAAATTAGTTACATATGTATGTAAATACTATGTGCGTATGCTTACGTAAAAATACTTTCTAGGTACGTATTAATCATGCAGCAAAATTTAGTTTTAATTTAATAAATAAAAATTACAACCATTTATGCACTTTCAGCATTGTGTTTGGGAAAAGCAAAAACATTAGGTAATGGATACCGATGGTAAACGTGCAAACGAGTGAAGAAAAAACCACGTAAGATACATTAGCTGGAACAGGAACAAAATTAACAGCAAAAACGGAAACAGTGCTTAGTAAATGAAGCATACAAGCTTCAACTAAAATTAAATTTTTAGGAGAGCAAACTTTTTTCAATAAGGCATTTAATAATCTCTACCACAAATTTACTTATGTGTACGTGTGCCAGCAAACTTATATGTACGTAGGTATATTTCGGGAAGGTGGACAATAACCTGAAGGACACGTTTCGGCAAATTGCGATCATCCTCTTCGGTGATTTGCGTGCGATAGGTGGGACGTTCAAAAACCGGGGGATTGTCGTTGACATCTTTGACATGAATAATGACGGTAGTATAGTTTTCTTTCAAATTATCAGAAGCGGCTAAACGTAGTTCATACTGCATATGTACACAGATGTGTTATTGTGTGCGTGCCGAAAGAGATTTTAATTTTTATTTTTAGATATTATTTTTCCTAAATTTTTGGAAATATGCAAAAATTGCATGTTTGGCGAACGATAAATAATCTTTTAAGCGTAGTTTTATAAAGTGAACAAAAAAGGTAATAACAAAATAAAAAAAAATTGTTCACATACTTTGTTATATTTTATGTGTACATAAATATCTGTGTTCGTATGGAATAGTAGCTTATGTCGAAAGGCTGGCTCTAGTATAATGCAGCATTCACAGCATACGATTTCGAATAACTCACTGGCGCCGAGCCGTTGAAGAACTTTTGGTAAATAAACGTATAAGAAATAGTTGCGATCTACATAGTATCGTCTAGTTAATATTCCTATTAAGTCTCATCAAAAAATGTCTTGTTGTTTAAAGAATAAAGGGAATGCCGCATTATACTAAAGCCAGCTTCCTGACATAAGCTACTATTCTATACGAACACAGATATATATGTTCAGTGAACATTATTCACTTATATAAATAAATATGTACATAAAGTTCTGGTAGTGAGATCTACCTAACTTAGTGGAAATACTTCTCAGTTAGATTAAGTACATACCTATGCAGGCATATTCACTACATATTTATTCAGATCTTTTAAAGGTCATATTAATTAATGTATTATTATCCACAAAGCTCGCCCGCGTTGAAGATACATATTAGAATGGGGAAACACATATTAAATATTTTTCAATTTATGTACATATATGTTGTCTATGCCACGATTATGATAGCTATACATATTTGCCGGAAAAACCTTTCTTTGATTAACGTAAGTTATTTTAAGCAACTCGCACAAATACCTAATGCGCATGTATGTTTGTACATTCATATTTGTTCGTTCTTAAGTGGGTATGCATTTTTTATGCAATTCCCAAATATCTCTTCGCTGAACTTAGTGCAGTGATAAGTCGCCGGCGTTTTCAGCGATGGTCAACGCTAAACCGGCTTGGCTATCACACTATGCTTTAAGCATCACTCTCACTCCACTCCCGGAGTAATTTTTGGTATGGTATTAAGCTACTGCTTACAAACCATACTGGAGCTCTGCATAAATGCATCCCTAAATAAATCCCAGCTCATTGCACAGCAGCCTACGGCAGCTAGAGCAAGACTCCTCCAATGGAGTCCCCCAATTAATACATGGTAAAAGGGTCACATCTTGTGTTAGCGCTTCATCAGCCTGCCCGCATATCTCACTCTCTCTCTCTCCTATAGCAGGCATATGGAGAGCGTGGTTGCCTTGATGTGCACCTATACAACATACGGGCTCATTGAGTTCGATACATACACACTCGCAAAAGTAATCCCTACCTCCTCTACTACTCTAACTCGACCACAACTCTAAACCTGGTATCCCGCTCTCCCTCAGCTAAACATAGAAACGCTTTCATTGACCAGGTTTTGCTATATTTCTTTTGTTTATTTAAGATTTTTTATAAATGCCTAGCTCATTATACATACATACATATGACACCGTGCGACAAGCTCTTTTACAAAAAAAATATCAATATATTTGCGAAACCGTGGGCCAAATATTTCACATTCATACTATGTAGTAAAATTGCGATTTTAGTTTTTATCTCTGACGTCAGGATTTTTTAGAAGTGCTTTGAAATAAAAAAAAAATTTCTTCAAACATCATGGGTATCAAATTAAAGAAAAAAATTCTGTAGAGTTAAAATAGATTAAATTTTTTGGTGCATAAGGACGGGTAAGTATTGAAAATGCCCTTTTAAAATTTTATCTTGAATAGCCTTGAAATTTTGGAATATTTATTTTTGAAAAAAAAAAATTTTAAGGACTAATATAAACTCGACAACGGCCTTGCATATCGTCCTTCCAACATTATTAGTTAAAAAAATAAAAAAATTTATTAAAAGGTCATTATCAGTTACCTATTCGTCCTTGTGAACCCAAAAAAATTTAATTTTTTTAAATTCTACGGAATTTTTCTCTTTCATTTGGTACCCATAATTTTATTCTACATTGCACTGAATTTGTTAAATAAGTTTTGGAATTAATCATATCCTTGAAATTATAAAGTCCGTTTAAAAAAATCCTAAAAATAAAAACGCAGTGCTACTATATTTGGTCCATAGTTTCGTGAATATATTGATTGCTTCGTGTGTTTTGATTGTTTTTTTTTCGCCACTCGGTGCCCATATTCTTATTCTACATTGAACTGAATTTTTGAAATAAGTTTTGTAATTAATCATATCTTTGAACTCAGAAATTCCTTTAAAAAATCAAAAAATCTAAAAACACAAACGCAGGTTTACAATATTTGGCCCATAGTTTCGTGAATATTTTGATTGCTTTGTGTGTTTTGAATTTTTCTCGGTGTAATGAAGTACATATCGATGGCTGAGTGGAAGATCGACCTATCTCGGCAGCCAGTTCGAAAACATTCTATCTCAAAAAACTTTTCAAGAACGCCCTATTTCAGAATTCGTTTGAAAAACGCCCTATCTCAGCTGCCGATTCAAAAACGCCCTATAACAGCATATTTTCAATACATTTTGAAGTGAGATAGGGCATTTTTGAACCGAATTTTGAGATAGGGTGTTTTTCAATAAAATTCTGAAATAGGGCGTTCTTAAAAAGTTTTTTGAGATAGAGCGTTTTCGAACTGGCAGCCGAGATAGGTCGATCTTCCACTCAGCCATCGATATAAATTCACAGTTCAAAATTTGTACAAAAATTATAAAAGGGCAAAACATACCTACCAAAATTTCAAACTTTTTACTCAGAATATTGCGCATATTTTTAGCCCATTAAATTATATCGGATAAAGTGCAAGTTTCAATTGGCTAAAAATACCCTTGCTTTTTTTTATTCATTTTTGCTCGCGGTGTCACCCATTTTCTTCCATACAAAGTATGTTCGACTCATTAACCTAATATGGGTCCCGGGACATAGGGGCATTTACGGAAACGAGGCAGCGGTCGAACTAGCAAGGAGCGGCTCCGCACTGTCCCACGCGGTGGACATGGGCGCCTCTCTCAGGGAGATTAAGACAAAAATTACCGAAATTTATCATTCGAAGGCCAGGAAGAGGTGGAACTGCACAGGATCCTACAGAATTGCCCGGCAGTTCTGGGTGTCCTACGACCCACTCAAAACCAAAGCTCTCTTAGGAATGAGCAAAACAAATGCCTACAAACTTACTGCAGTGTGCATAGGGCACTGGCCCGTTGGGGTACATGCCGAAAGGACAGGACTGCCCTTCAATAGGTTCTGCCGCAGCTGCGATGACCCGGGCTCAAAAGAGACAGTCGAACACTTGCTGTGCGAGTGTCCAGTCCTCGCAAGGATGAGGCTAAAGACACTCGGCAAACCATTCCTGCAGAATATTTCAGAGTTCAGCTGCCTCTCTCTGTATGACGTACTGAAACATATTAAAGCCGCCAAATGGTTGTAGGTTGCACGAGTTGTGGAATCAAAATGGCAAACTTGCTAATTGCTTGTCACCTGAGTGACAATCCACTTAAACCAACCAACCATGTTCGACTCAATGTTGCCAACTTGGTGCTTTTCGCACTAAATTTAGTGCTTTTTTCATTCAAAATGCGAAAATTTTTGAGTTTGGTGCTTGGTGATTTTTTTAGTTTGATGAAACCAAATCTCTAAATCTTAAAAAATGGAAACAAAATTTTTAGCAATCGTAAGTTTTGTACGTATCTTTACAAAAATGGAAACAAAATCATAACGAACATTTTAAAAACAGAATACGAAATCGGATGAGATTTTTGGAAAAGGCCGCTTTTTTGCCACAAAAAGATTAAAAAGGAAATAAAATTTCGTTACATTTCAGGTGTCAAGCGGTCGGAAAGAAAAGTTCTTTATATTCCTTTAGTTCACGAGATTATAACTGCGGTGTATATGTAAGCTACCACATAAATAGTTCATGTTCAGAAGTAGAGGTACTTAAGATAAAGCTATTAGAAGAATACAAAGCTAGGAAACGGTTTGGGAATGAATCAGTTCCTTGTAAAGAAGTATAAACAAAAGTCAGCGAAAGCTGGAAACACGAAGCAAGAACATTTTAAGTATGCATGCCATCTATGCATGCAGAAAAAGTGGGCATAAGGCAATTGAGTGCAGATCACGTCCCAAGGGAAATATGAATATGCAGAAAGTACCGAAGAAAGTTGAATCAAGCAGAAAAGTGTGAAAAGGTTTCCAAACAAATCCCGAGCATTCCAACCTCGACCGAACTAAAGACGAGTACAACAGTTTCAGAGTACAAGGATCGGAAAATGAAGAGCAATTGCGACGAATAAAGGCCAACATAGCGAACGATTTAGAAACAATAACGAAGAGTTACCTAAAATTTTAAATGAAAGAGAGTGGAGGATATACTAAGGAAATAAAATTTGTAGCATTAAATAGGCACTATATGGACTGAAATAGTACAGAAGGCAATGCTATCGAAAGTTAGATGAGAAGTTAAAAGAACTTAATCTTAGACCATTGTAAACAGATTAATGTGTTCATATAAGCAAGAAATAGAAATACTTCACTCATCGTAATAATTTATGTTGATAATCTAATACTAGCCTGCGAACAGTTTGGAGGATCTAAATCAAATAATTGGCGAAGTCATTTGAAATGAAAGACTTGGGCGTTTTGAATTTTTGTTTAGGAATCGAATTCAATTGTGAATTTTCTAAGAATGAAATCGCAATGACTCAAGCAAAGTATGTTAAAGATACATATATTAAATCGGTTTAATATGAATGACTGTAAAGCAGTTACCACTCCTATAAAAGCAGACGAAAAGCTCTGCAAGGATTTTGCAGACACCGTAAGCGTACTAAGTCAATTTAATACAAATTTCGGAACTAAACATTCGATAGCAGCAAAACGAGTTTTACGTTACCATACAGGCACTCAAAATTTAGGTGGTAAGAATCTTATAGGATACGCAGATGACGATTGGGGTGCCTGCATAGACGATAGAAGATCGTACACAGGATTCATATATAGTTATGGGAGTACAGATATTAGCTGAGACTCGCGAAAACAACGAACAGTAGCTATGTCAAGTACTGAGGCTGAGTATATGGCCATATTTCCGAATCTGCTAAGGAAGCTATTTACCTCAGGCGTTTTCGTTATGAAATACTGGATACACAAGGGCCAGCAACAATTTTAAATGACAACCAAAGTGCTGGGAGACTTTTCAGAAATCCTATTTTTCACAATAGAGCAAAATATATTGATCTCCGTTACCACTTCATACGAGGAGCAATCGAAAGAGGAGATATACAAATGATTATAAGGAAACTAGTCAAGTACCCGCAGATATTTTAACGAAAGCTATATCATATCAAAAACATAAACATTGTATTGAAAGTATAGCTTTACAAAAATCCTAAACTTTAATTTCTGTTAATTTCTTGCTGTTTTAACTAGACGTATTCATTTTTCCCCTGTTGTAATTTATATTAAAAATGTTATGTACTTTCAAATGAACAACCTTGTTACTTAAAAATATATACATGGTAATGAATATACATAATATGGTCAGACGAACGAATGCCCGACGCTTGGAATTTAATTGTGCTCTGCCCAATCCACAAGAAAGGCGACCCCGCCATTCGCGCCAACTACCGCGGGATCAGCCTTCTAAGCAGTGTATTGTGTGAAAGACTAAAGCCCACCGTCAACGAACTAATTGGGCCTTATCAGTGTGGCTTTAGACCTGGCAAATCCACCATAGATCAGGTATTCACAGTACGCCAATTCTTGGAAAAGACCCGCGAGAATAGGATCGACACACATCATCTATTTGTCGATTTCAAAGCCGCTTTAGACAGCGTCAGAAGAAGTTGTCTTTATGCTGCGATGTCTGAATTTGGTATCCCCGCGAAACTAATACGGTTGTGTAAAATTACGTTGAGTAATAGAATCACTCTTGACAACAAGTGCTGCTTTGGACTGAGTAGGCAATTGAGAAGTAAAGTCATCTCTCGTCGTACAAAGATCACACTCTATAAGTCTCTCATCATGCCTGTGCTGGTGTATGGTGCGGATGTATGAACAATGAAAATATCTGACGAGGCGGCTCTTGGAGTCTTCGAGAGAAAGATTCTGCGAAAGATTTACGGAATTTTACGCGTTGGTGATGGCGAATACCGCAGACGATTTAACGATGACCTGTGTGAGCTTTACAACGATATAGACATAGTGCAGCGAATTAAAATTCAGCGTGGGCTGCGATGCTGGTAACAGAGGAAGAGGAAGGCCTCCTCTGCGTTGGAAAGACCAGGTGGAGGATGGCTTGGCTTCACTTGGCATTTCCAATTGGCGTCAGAAAGAGGCACAGAAGAGAAATGAGTAGCGTGCTGTTTTCGACTCGGCCACAATTGCTTAAGCGGTTATAGCGTCAATAAAGAAGAAAAATGAACATAGAAATATCAAAATAAAATAAAATTTTCAGAATAAAACTAACTCGTTTTTAATGCCTTAAACCTTCAGAAATACGCATTTGTATACAGTTAGTTATATGTAAAATGAGGTAGACTTAAAAAAAAATTAAATATTAAATAAAAGTAAATATTTCTGTTATTCCTGCCACTAGTGCTATGAACTTCTTTACACCACAAAATAAGTTAAGTTTTATTTTTGCAGCGTGCTCTTTTCAACATACCTTAAGTTATTTTATCAGATGAACTAGACGACAAAATACACTGCTTTACAGCAATTCCTATAAAGAATTGCTCGCTGATTCCGAAACTCGACTTAATTTTTTATTCTATGGATAAGTTTTCAAGATATTTTCAATTTACCGTTATTCTGCTTAAAACAAAAAGTGGTTACACTTAACCACGTATACGTGACGAACCCATTTAACAATCTCAATATGAAGTACGGCAAATGAAAGCTAACAAAATTCTACATAGACCGTGTATACATCACTGTGCGATAGGTCTGATAGTTTCTGATAAATTAATTAATCATTCCAGATTTTTTTATTTTTTTTAATGAAAATATGGAAAAAAATTTTAACAGAAGAAAAGTTTAAAAAATAACATGTTCTGTGTCAAATTCTTACAGTTTTAATATTTCTCCTGTTAAAATTTAATTTTTTTTCATCAAAAAAAAACTGGACTGATTAATTAATTTGTCAGAAACTATCAGTGCTATCAGAAAGTGGTGTATAGACGGTTTATGGAAAATTTGGTTAGCTTTCATAGGCCGTATTCCACTTTCAGTTTGTTAAATTGGTTCATAAGACATAAGTGACTAAGTGGAACCACCTTTTGTTTTAAGCTGTATAACGGTAAATTGCAAATATCTCAGCGGGCTATTCTACATACAAATTGGATAGTGGCGTCTGGAGAACAAAAACCACATTAAAATTTGTGATACAGTGTTATTGAAGTACACACCTTGTTCAGAATTTTGGGATGTTGCGGGTGGCTTCTATATAAAAATAAATCGTGTTTATTTGTTGTATGTAAGCAAATGAGAAAAAAAATATTCTAAAAAATCAACGATACTTTTTAGGGACTTGCACTCTGTTTCACTAGAATTGAATGAGCTACATAACTGCATACCCGAAAATCTCCTAGAAAGTCTGAATAAAAAGTCGAAAATTTTGATGCAATTTTTATGAACTTTATATGAAGTGAGAAACTTTGATTTACATATATGGTCTATGTTAAAGAATGAACTATATTTTCATAAATAAATACAAAAAATTTATCATGAAAATAATTGTGAATATTACATCAGAACAAGGTGTACACTTTAATTTGTCGCCTAGTGATTGTGCACGCTAAAATATTATTAAATGCGCATAAATTTAATTACTGTCTTTTTTGTGTCTAATGACATATTTTTTACTTTAAATAAAAAATTTAGTTTATTTATTATTTATAATATGGTAGGAGAGCTTCTAAAATAATATCGTAAAAATCGAAAAAATTAATATCCGTAGTACACACGTATACCTATTCATTGAAATAAATAATGTAAAATTTTTCACATCGAAGCTACAATAATGCCAGCTTTTTTCTCGCAAAATAACAACCTGCACGTGCTGTTGTGCGTCCTGTAGTTGTCCCTCTCACTTTGCATTGTCTTCCAAATTCGATGTTCACAAAAACTAGATGCTGAGAAAATATTCGCATTTCAACGGATTTGGATTTTTGCCAACAATGGGCTACACTTGTGTACATCAAAGAGCCTACATACATACAGTGACGAGCAAAACTGTAACATGGTTTAACACTTTTTGTTTCAGCCACCGCTATATTTCCAAGTTCTAACGACTTTCATACTTTTGCTGTATATTCTTGTTGGTACATCCCTACTCCCTCTCTCATAATGATTTGAAGTCAATACAACAACAATAAAAAAACCAGCAGACAAAAAT
>NW_016157236.1:236835-248479 GCF_001687245.7 Rhagoletis zephyria
ACAGAAGCGCTTAAGGTATTAAACTTTAACGCAAATCAATAGACAGCGACGCGAAGAATTGCCAAATTGAGCGCAAAGGCATCATAAAGAAGAAAAAGGCAAATTTGATCAAAATACATGTGCGAGTGTGGTAGCGTTTTGCTGCATCGCACGAAACCCGGACCGTTGCATATTGGGATATGTTAGGCCGTTCAGAATGCAATAAAAAAACATATTTTTAAGTTTCAATTGAAGGTTATTTGGTCTGACAAGACTAAATTAATCGCTTTCAATTAGATGGCCGGGCATGGTATTGGATCAAAGACCCAAATTAAGCCTAAGCGCATCATGTACTGCAAACTGTGCATCACAGTGGTAGGATCTTAATTGTTTGGGATTGTATTTCAAAAATTTTGTCGGTCCGTTAGTACGCATTATGCGTAAGGAACAGTATCTGTTCATATTTCAACAAAATTTGCAAGATGTGGTCGAAAAATGAGAGTTTCTGCTGAAAAATCACCCAAAACATGCTGCATATGTTCGTAAAGAGTGGATACAAAAGCAAAAATTTGCTAATTTGAAATGACCTCCACAAACAGCTGACATGAATCTCATCGAGAATTTGCGAAATCAACTAAAAGCACAGCTTAATAAGTATCAAAGTCCGTAAAATCGAGTGCATGAGCTGTGAAAGCAAACTAAGGATATACCTCCAGAATTTTTACAAAGATACAAATAAGGTATGCCAAATCACATCTAGGAACTGAAACAGGCAAAAGAGTACCGAACATTGTGTTAGTAGTTCTTTTTTTTCGTGAAAACTGTTAAAAAGCTCTTAAAAATATATGAGTGCAAAACTGTAACATCTGCCTTCATTTACATTTTTGTCTGCTGGTTTTTTTATTGTTGTTGTATTGACTTCAAATCATTATGAGAGAGGGAGTAGGGATGTACCAACAAGAATATACAGCAAGAGTATGAAAGTCGTTAGAACTTGGAAATATAGCGGTGGCTGAAACAAAAGGTGTTAAACCTTGTTACAGTTTTGCTCGTCACTGTATGTACGTACCCGAGCGTTTCCCGTGCACGTGTCGTGGGATGGCTGACGTTCATCCCGTGACGACCATTAGCGTTTCCTCATTTCCAGTAGACTTTTTGCATGACAAGCGAAGTAATTTTTTCGGTGACACCATTTTATAAACAAAAAACTTCCCATTTTAACTAAAAATCTTTCATCATATTTACGAGACCCAATTAACAGCGGGGAAGAAAATTCATGGAATTCGATTTCATTTGTTTTGCTGCTTGAACAAAGAAAATTGATATACCAAATGTAGACAGGAGGTTTGCGTATCGGTCGATATTATTTTAATCGGTATCTCTGAACGGTAATCCCGGGATTTCGAGCCATAGAAAATTGTCCGGGATCCCAGGATTTAATGCACCAGTGAACAGTAAGAGCTATATATAGCTTGTATGAATAGGAATTCTTATGGACGAAATATATGTATATTTAACCCCTTTATATGACATTACTACGATTTGAGCAAAAATTAGTGAAGTAAAACTTTTTCAGCCAGTTCCTAAAACTGATGTACAAAATTTACTAAGTATGTATATACCTACTAAGAACTTTTTATACAAGTATTAAGGTATTTATGTAGCAGTAAATAGTCAAGCACTTTTACGTATGTAAATTTTGTGGGTGTCACTAAATACCGAGTATGATAGTAGTTACATACATATTTTTCGAATACTGTTTTTTTTAATAAAAGCATTTACTTACGTATGTTATCATAAATATTTAAATACTAAATATAAAAATATTTAGTTACTTTTAGGAAATAACGCGTACGCATACAATATCTGGCTTCACTAAATACTTCATACAAAATTAATCCCCCGAAAATCGATACTATGTCCGAAAGTCTCGACATAGTATCAAAACCCCGAAAAGTCCTAAAAGATCGCGAAAAATATAACATGAAAAATCCTTTAAAAGAAAGTGTTAAAAAGGATCCTTAACAACTCCGAAAGCATGAAAAGTTTCGAAAAATTCCTAGCATCATGTAGCAGTTCATTATACAGTGAAACCCGCTTAAGTACCCCCCGCTTAAGTACCTAACACGTTTAAGTAACGAAAATTTTTGGGCACCGTGAATATTTTAATGTAATCTGAAGAAAACCCCTCTTTTAATTACCTCCCCTCTTATTTACCCAACCCGCCTAAGTACTTAAATTTTTCGTATCCCATTTTCCATTTTACTTATAATTTTCTCCTATTAAGTGCTGCCGCAACACGTTCGGCAAAAAAATTCTAAAAAATCAACGGTAATTTTTAGTCACTTGAAACTTGCAAATTAGTACACTAAAATGGAATGGGCTATAAATACTTCTGAGAAAAACGTTAGAAATTATGGTGAATTTTCTTTTCAGTGTTCTAAAAAATTTTAAGCTTGACACTGTATGTATAAATATGTATAATCAATAACTTTCAAGAATTGAATGAATGACATAACATAGCTTTATCGAGTTTTTTATAAAGTTTTTGTTTATGTGTTTATATGTTTAAATAATGCTACGTACACTTCATTAAATGTTCACGTTTTATTCAAGGACTTATTTATGTAAGTTAACAAGAAAATTAACTACATCATTAATTATGCTCGCGTTAGTACCGGCATGCCGCGGCATCACGGTCCTTAAGCGGGTTCTTTTAATTACCCAACCCGTCCAAGTACCTCAAAAAGCTGAAATTTTTCGTGAGGTACTTAAGCGGGGTTTGCTGTATCAACAAAGTAAGAAAGCAACAATTACCGATTATTTTTTCTCTTCCAGAGGCATCCAGTATTTAGAAATCTAGTAAACACCCTAGTACTATAAAATTCCGCACCCTCTAGTACTAAAGTATTTGAGATTTAGAGCCATCTTTAAACATCTCTTAATACTTAGTAAAAGGGCTTTTGTACCCAAACACGTTCTTCAAATACAAAGTTACTCAAGTAATTCAAGAAAGCAATTTCAGTGAAATATTATTTTAAGTTTTTCATTTTTGTATAGTAACCAATTTTACGAGAACGAAACATATTTTTGTTTGAATTTTAGGGCTGTCTGCAGCCCTCAAGAAAAACGAAAAATTCATATAAAAGAAATGGAAAAGAAATTTTATTCTACCAAAATTTCTTAAATCAGTATGCAGCTCTCAAGGAAATAAGTTAATAATAAAAAAATATGTTTTTTAAACAAGCTTCCTAAGTATGAACCAAATCGGACTATAAATACGGTAGAGATACGATATCGAAACTAAAGTACCGATATATATAGTTCTAATTTAAAGCATCGCTGTAAAACTATCGGGTACCCATTAATATTGGGACAAAAATACTAGATATCCCAAATACCGATACTAAATTCAAATAATTACATCTAAGCATTGGTCTCATTTTCTAATAAACAATGAACACTTTGCGCTTTAATAAGTGTTTGCTTATACACAAGTAATTGTATTGTTTGACATCACCGAAGCCGCGGTTTAAAGTACCGCCACATGCAAACCTAAGATAGTATACATTTCTGCTCTTTAAACTTTAAAGTTTAAAGCACATACATATAAATTCCAAAGTAAGGACATGCATACATATCGTTAGCTTAATATAGAAAGGCCCTAACTAATTTAATTTCGAAATCCAGCTTTGTAGAAAAGGCATCAGATCTATAAAAATTAAAAATAATGTTTGCGATATTAAATGACATACATCCTTTAATACAAAATAGCGTTTGAAAGAAGTTCGCAAATTAATAACTTTACTATATTCGATTTAAAGATTATTATCCGAAGTAATAATGCTAGATAGGGCCTTTCTATATTAAGGTAACGACTCCTGCACCACCTATCGAAAAATTTTTTTTATGGAGTTATTCCTTTTCATGTAAGTAATTTAAAATTTTTAAGACTAAAGTTTTCAAAAGCACAATAATACCATAATGGCTTTATTTCCATTGTCAGTTAAAATTAAGGCCATCTCGAAAATATGGTTTTATTTCCAGTCACAGAACGAAAAAAAGATATTAAAGTCTTACTGCATATGGCGTTTTTGGAGCCGACCTAATAATTGGCGATTACGGCAGCAAATATCGATAAGTACCCGGGAGCATATCGGCGAAGCGGGCGAGCTTGCAGCGAAGATTAAATATGTATATTCATAAGTATGTATTGAACCCGTGAATGGTTTTAATTCCATAGACTTAGACATACATATGTAAAAGCGTATCTTTTGTGCGGAACTCGCTTTTATAACACGTATGTATTACATATGTACGAAAATATAGATAATTTATATTTATATACATACTTATGTAGTTCATATTTATTACATACTCAAATGAAGATAATAAAAGAAAAATTTAAAAATAAAAACACAATATCAATGTGAAAATAATTGGAACTTGTCAACTCACCCTGCGCCGCGTTTCGTAATCAAGGGCACCCGCAACATAAATGGCACCAGTCATATTCTTAACCGCAAAAGCGCCACCAATGTTACCACTTGTAATTTCGTAACGTATACGCGATGCTGTACCCCATATTAGAAAAATGCCAGTATTATCAACAGCGGAGATAACAGTTGAAATGAATATTGTTGGTGATGTTGGTGTTTGATGTTGACATTTTTAATTTCATTTGATATTTTAATACACAGTGACAGTGAACGCGTAAGTTCACCAATAAGACATCAAACAAAGCCATGCATACATAGGTATATATGAATTTCGTTGATGTAATGGTTGCAGTGGATGTTACATTACAATGAGCATCAGCAACAACACCAGTACCAGCATATCGCGGAGCAGCGAAGTGTAATTTCAATTTAAAAGAAGAAGGGGAAAAGAGATAATAATTTTTGGATAGTAACGAGTATTTTACTTTTGATACTTCTTCGGCTTTAATATTTTTTACTTGCTTCAGTGTATGTATGTATATGAGTGTATGTATGTATAAGAGAGATGTAACGGATATTTGGTAGCTGTTCGGTTTTCAGGATATCCGGCCTAAGTTTACCTTTCGATCGAATATTGAGTTAGTATCCGGTATCCGGCCGGCCGGATAGGGTCTTAAACCTATTTTAGTAAAAGAATCTTTGTTAAACTTAAAAAAAAAAAATGTTCTGTTATTGAAATTATTCAAATTAATCCTCAAAATATATTCATCAGCTATGCTGCAAGAACGGAAACAATAACTTTTTGAAATCGGCTGACTGTAGAAAAAGGCAAATAGAATTAATCATGTGAAAATACGGGGCTAGGTAAATATTGGCCAGCTTTGACAAAGTTTGGCCTTGAGTTGTTTTAACGCAATAGTGAAAGCTTCTTTTAAAGGAAACTGTAAAAATCAACAGCTTTAGCGAAAACCCAAATTAAATTTTATTTTGCTGAGCCAGATGGGCATGGGTTGGTCTTTAGAAATATATTTATTTTGGCGACTTGTTATCCGGCCGCACTATATTCGGCCAAATCACTATCCGTTACATCTCTAATGTATAACTACTTAGGTTTGTACTTACATTCGTCGTGATCCTTGGCCGTGACGGTCAGCACAGTATGTTGGATATCTTCGTTTTCGTCCACTTCTGCTTCATAAAGCGACTTATCGAAGTAGGGCGGATTGTCGTTTTTATCGGCAATGCCAATGCGTATAAATTTTGTCACTATAAGTATGAACGAATAAGAATAAAGAGAGAAGATAATGAGCACTTGTGGTAAAATGATATGTGGTGGGAACTATAGAATTATTTAGCATACACTTGTGTAAATAAGTTCTTGGCGGCTGCGACAGGTTCCGGGAATCGCATTTGTATGTATGTATATTTATATGTATTTATATTTTATATGATGTGGCATAAATTAAAGTTTTGTTTATGGCCATAGAGATGTATACATAAATATACATATCTATGAAGAGAAAAACAGGGTTACCATTATCATGTGTATTAGTATGTTCACTGTAGTTTCATGATATTCATATTGGCTGGGTGGAATAAATACTTTAGCTGTGTTTGACGGGAATTTAAGAAGTTTTTGATACGTTGCTATCATTACGCTGAGGGGAAAATGTCGACCTATAAAAAAGATCAAACTAACTTGATTTAAGTATAGATATGGGTCTAAATATTTCATTCTTTAAATAAAAATTTCGTACTCAAATCAAATATGATGCTGCCTTATTATGAGTACGAGTATTTTATTTTAAGAAACATTATAAAGAAAAAGGTCGGGTTAGTTATAACAACCTTTCATACTTCGACTTAGAATGTTATGCAGCGTTTTTGCTGCATTTAAAATTCAACATTTAGCACTTTCGAACATATGTTTTCGAAGAGCGTGCATGCTATCGCATTTAGCAAATGTACATTTACGGGAGTTCGAAATCGCATGCTTTTGACGTGTTTCAGTCGCTTATTCAGATCCGTATCTATTACGATCAATTCCCACGCAGAAGATAATGTGCAAAAACCCCTAATGAAAAGGAAAAAATAAATTTTAACCCAAAAATTCAATACAAAAACGTGAATTGATTTAACCAAAACCGAACATTTATTTGTGTATATATTCATTTGTCGGTGCTGTCAATTAAAATTCCCTCACTTAATTAGGAAACAAAACCAACAGGGTGGATCACAAATTGATCCAGATTTCTATCAGCATCATAACGATGTTGAATTTGCGTAACTTTTCTTTATCCAAATAATGTAAAATAATAAATGAAATCTCGATCGGCGATCACTGAAACGCAGCTAGCCACTGTATATGCGAAAGAGCAATGTTGTCACTTTTTCTCATTAAACCATGTTCGAATCGTGGAAATTAGGGAAGATCACAGGCTTGCTTTTAGCATTTAGATTCTTAATGCAAAAATGGAGTTGCATTTAGGCGACGAATTTAGTACATGTACATTTAGAACTAAATGCGCTAAATGTACTTTTACGCGTAAGCAAAAACAGCCCATTGTATGTGAACAATATTTTCACAAAAAGACGCTTGAAAAAATGTATGATATATACTTAATTTTTTAAGTTTGCATGATCTTAATTCCAGTATTTAGTACTCAAAAATATCGTACTTAATATAAGATTTGTGTTTTCTATTTTATTATTTTCAATCTTAGTCCGATTTTAAGTTCGGAAATGCTAAGATCGAGTACGAAAAACTTGATTCCTTCTCTGAGTATAGGGATTTCATATGCGAAGCTTTTTAAGGTGATCAGTTTCCATCGAATGTGTCCTCAAGTTTTAAAAATGTCTCTAGCCATGACCCTCAATTAAATAATAAAAATGCCAAAAACAAGTAAACCATTTTGTTCCTTTTCTTCAAAATTTATATGGCAATATTTAATCCCAATGAACTTCAGAATCTTTAAATTCCAGATGTAAGTCTTAAGTGGGCTATTTAAAAAAAAAATTAATTTTTAATATACCGCGTTCCTATACATACACTAATAGCCCAGTTATGCATACTTCGCACTGCTATACCATTTTTACTTAAAATTCAAAACCCAGCAGACTTCTACATGTGAAGTGCTATGCGTTGGCTAACTGCTTACACGCAAAAGTCGTTTAACAGATTCCTTATGTGACAACTCTCATGCTACGCCAAGTATGCATAACTGAGCTATAAAGGTAATAGCCCAATGCAGGCTTTCTTTGCTTGCTTCGCTTTGAGAACTGTCAAGAATTATTTGGAATATGTATAATAAAACGTATGAAGGCTGGCCATATGGCAGTTTTCCTTCAATTGCTTTAAGCGCCTCAAAGTTTAAAGTAAGCAAATTTTTTATTTGAAAGTGTTTTGTAGGCTTTTTACAAAGAGGTATGTTCCCGTTCTAATAACTTGAAACAAACTGTCTAAACAAAAATTTGCGTACTTAATTTAAAAAAATGCTATTAATTCCAAATTATATAAAAATGGTCAGTTTTTTCCATATTATGTTTAACATTGCTTAGGGTAAAATGTTGCTAAGTCCACCTTTACTTCTTATAGCCTTTTTCTTCAAGTAAATCGTTTTTTTAGTGTTTTTTAGAAAATGTACATATCTGTAAGTATCTTTATTACAATTTCTTTGAAATGCGAACATTACTTCGCATTAATTTAAAAACAAATGATTGAGCTGTAATATTTAAATTTTTGTATCAACTTTTTGGAGTTTTCTAGGAAAACAATTATTAATGTTAAGGGAACAGACTTGACTTTTCAGCCACACAGCTGGTTACTTTGACGGGGGTGGGTCGCATGTAGTAAACTTGAATTTATATGAGAAGTGTTAAATACCCAATCCCACTCCCAATCTCTTAAAATTGCCTTTTACTTTTATATAAAACTATACACTCGGAGGTTTGCCATTGCCTGCCGAGGTGCGACCGCTATTAGAAAAAAACTTTTTTATACCCAATTGCACTTATGCACAAGGGCATAATAACTTTGTTCACATAACGGTTGTTTGCAAAAGCCAAAGCTAATTTAATCAAAATTTAGTTTGCAATAAGTCTTTAGCAGAAAATATGTTTATGATACAATTTTGGAAAATGGGCGTGGCACTGCCCACTTATGACCACATATGTGTATCTCGGTAACCGGTTGACCAATTTGTAACAAACTACTATGGTACGATTATTGCACTTATCAGATAAAAGCAAAACATTGAAAATTATTGAAATCGGACTCAAATTACGCCCACTTTTCATATGTATAATGGTAAATTTCAGAAATGCTTGACACTTCGATATTTCGAAATTTAAGAACGCTAATTTGCTCAAAATTGATACTACCCAGTCCCTCGGAAAGAAGCAACATTATTATGGAATTTTGGAAAATGGGCGTTATACCGCCCACATATAACTAGATAAGTTTATCTCATTATGTTTAACTGAACGTCCTATCGAAGATATTTGAAATAGGGGTAAAACCACCCCTGCTTACCATGTAGCTGTAGTTTTCGGAAAGGTGAAACTATATTAAATATTTAATATTTAATACTTGCTCCGCCCGAACTGAGACATTTTACTTGTTGTTTTTTGTTTTTGATGTTGGTCGGGCTCCAACCCAGGCCCCCCGGAATCGTACTGCGCACTGCTAACCACTACACCACAGCGGCCGACGATGAAAACTACTCATACAAATTTAAAAAAATATATATAAAAAGCGTAATGAAAACATTACAATATCACATGGAAGCTGTTTAAAAATCCTCAATGAAACTTAAAATTGTTGCCACCATTCCATAAATAATTTCATTTGGTGTCGTCACAGCATACTACGTATATTGCGAGGAAAGAAACTTTAGGGCGTCGCTACCTAACCTTTGAAGTCTTCCTTAAATGTAGGTATACAATACTAAGAAATGGCAGCTGAAAGCAAAATTCTTTACCCGGTAGTAAAATGCGCCTTACAGTTGCACTTAGCTCTGCCGTGTGGTACACTTGCATAATTGAAAGGTCGTTTAGCACACTAAGAAGGGTAAAAACTTGGCTGCGCTCAACAATGAGTGAAACTCGACTTAACGGTAATCATCTACATATATAGAATTGCTCAGTCATACGATTTAGTTAGGGCGATCTGTAGCAGCTACTGAATTAAGTTATATGTATATCAAATTAAAGTGCAAGCTGCAGTTGGAGTTGACCGTGTTTGTCACAAAAGTAAAAAGTGACAGAAAACTCGATAGTGGGCATATAATCTATTGAAAAATATTAACGAATTTTGCGTGGAATTGAGGTTCGAAAAGGTGTCAGGTATTATTCATACTTTTGAACTATATTTCAGGAAAGCAAAAAAAAAAATAGTTGAGATCACTTCCGTTTTTAAACACGGAAAAGCTCAAAGCTTTAAGTTGTTTGTTTATTATCAGGAAATGACTTTTATTTCAAACTTAAAAATATTTGGCTTAGGTGATGTAAAAAAAAAATTAACTTTCGGTCCCGGTGTGGAAGGAAAACAAGACCTCGATGAACTTTGCATGCGAACGACGTTCGTTATTTACTTATTTCAAAATCACAACTTTGAGTCGTCAAGAAACTATTGGGCTAATTCCACCCACAAATTTTGTAATGCACATCAAACAACAGAACTGGGTTCTGACAAAATGTTTGTAAAAACACAAAAAACAAGAAGCAATTTAAACAGGTCAAATGGTGAGCTTCAATGTTTCATCTCGAAATACTTTTACGGAATTGCCAATTGCTACTGATGCTGGCGGTAAAGTACTGTTGCATATTGCTAATGACAGTTACCACAAGTCGACAAACAGGCAGTGCGTAAGTAACCAATCATGCCAAGCAAGAAAGTGAATTATGAGTTCTGCGATATACATACATATTTCATATATTGTAATGATTGCTGAGATAACTGAGCAGTGGAAAGGCACCGAACAACGCAACGGTAGTGGTGCCTCCGATATGTTGGCCTCCAAGGGAATTTGTACATTGGCCATACTTACATATTTTATTTACACTACCAACTATGTTCATATGTACATATACATATGTATATCCGTACAGTTGACTTGTTTATTATTTTCTTAACTATTAAAATATCACTTTGTCGCTGTTGTAGACATACAACATGGTGTTGGTGGAGCTGCAGTTGTACAATTAAACGTTTGTTGGATAATATAAGAGAGGCAGATGTTGAAACATCAAGCAAGTAATATGTACAGACAAACTGCCAGCACACTGTAGCTACGATTAAAAGTAAATAAATTGGAATTGTTATATGCACATACCCAAATACATATGTAAATGCAAATGGAAGTTAAAGCCGAAGTTTGTGCTCTTTAGAATTGTGAATGTGCTTGTTGCAATTGCTTTTGCTGTATTTGAATTGGTTTTAGCTACTATAAGACTTTAAGCAAATTATACTCAACACATAGATAGTTTACAATCAATATTTGCATACATTTCGATGTGTGTGTGCATCGACAAAAGGGACAGCTTCATTTGAGAAGTTCATACATACCTTTAACTATTACCCAATTTGTCAAACGACTTCGATACGAAGTCGTTTCCGACTCGTTCTGGTGAACATTTTGTTCGCAGGCGACGTTCGCCACGCCGTCGATTCGAACTCGTCCTCGCTGTGTGACAAATTGAGTATACATTGATGATCGCTGACTGGTCCATATTCTAAACATATACGGGCGAGCCAAAAATTCAAATTCTTGGATTTTTGTTGAAGTGAAACTTCTTACACGAGAGCGGAGATGGTTGCGTTAAATACTTAACACCAAGTCATAAAATCTGTATCGTGCGTTCGATTTTCAAAAATGAGGTGTCACATGAAAGGCCTCATCCTTCGGGTGTGCAACATAGCTTTAGTTCCATGAAAGGAGTTGCCACATGTTAGAAAATCGAATTCAAAATGTCTCTGCCGCAGAGGGTTTCGTTAAATATTTAACACCGAGTCATAAAATCTGTACCGTTAGTTCGATTTTAAAGGATGAGGTGTCAAATGAAAGGCCTGACCTATAGATGTGCAATTTGATTTTAGTTTTAAATTCAAATTGTTAGTTAAAATAAATCATTTATCCCAATATGGGTATCAAAAGAAATGGTTTTGAATAAATATGAAAATGAAGATGAAGATGAGGATGAAGATGAAGATGAAGATGAAGATGAAG
>NW_016157236.1:248504-283220 GCF_001687245.7 Rhagoletis zephyria
ATGAAGATGAAGATGAAGATGAAGATGAAGATGAAGATGAAGATGAAGATGAAGGTGAAGATGAAGATGAAGATGGGGATGAGGATGGGGATGGGGATGAGGATGAGGATGAGGATTAGGATGAGGATGAGGATGAGGATGAAGATGAAGATGAAGATGAAGCTGAAGATGAAGATGAAGCTGAAGATGAAGATGAAGCTGAAGATGAAGATGAAGCTGAAGATGAAGATGAAGCTGAAGATGAAGATGAAGCTGAAGATGAAGATGAAGCTGAAGATGAAGATGAAGCTGAAGATGAAGATGAAGCTGAAGATGAAGATGAAGCTGAAGATGAAGATGAAGCTGAAGATGAAGATGAAGCTGAAGATGAAGATGAAGCTGAAGATGAAGATGAAGCTGAAGATGAAGATGAAGCTGAAGATGAAGATGAAGCTGAAGATGAAGATGAAGCTGAAGATGAAGATGAAGCTGAAGATGAAGATGAAGCTGAAGATGAAGATGAAGCTGAAGATGAAGATGAAGCTGAAGATGAAGATGAAGCTGAAGATGAAGATGAAGCTGAAGATGAAGATGAAGCTGAAGATGAAGATGAAGCTGAAGATGAAGATGAAGCTGAAGATGAAGATGAAGCTGAAGATGAAGATGAAGCTGAAGATGAAGATGAAGCTGAAGATGAAGATGAAGCTGAAGATGAAGATGAAGCTGAAGATGAAGATGAAGCTGAAGATGAAGATGAAGCTGAAGATGAAGATGAAGCTGAAGATGAAGATGAAGCTGAAGATGAAGATGAAGCTGAAGATGAAGATGAAGCTGAAGATGAAGATGAAGCTGAAGATGAAGATGAAGCTGAAGATGAAGATGAAGCTGAAGATGAAGATGAAGCTGAAGATGAAGATGAAGCTGAAGATGAAGATGAAGCTGAAGATGAAGATGAAGCTGAAGATGAAGATGAAGCTGAAGATGAAGATGAAGCTGAAGATGAAGATGAAGCTGAAGATGAAGATGAAGCTGAAGATGAAGATGAAGCTGAAGATGAAGATGAAGCTGAAGATGAAGATGAAGCTGAAGATGAAGATGAAGCTGAAGATGAAGATGAAGCTGAAGATGAAGATGAAGCTGAAGATGAAGATGAAGCTGAAGATGAAGATGAAGCTGAAGATGAAGATGAAGCTGAAGATGAAGATGAAGCTGAAGATGAAGATGAAGCTGAAGATGAAGATGAAGCTGAAGATGAAGATGAAGCTGAAGATGAAGATGAAGCTGAAGATGAAGATGAAGCTGAAGATGAAGATGAAGCTGAAGATGAAGATGAAGCTGAAGATGAAGATGAAGCTGAAGATGAAGATGAAGCTGAAGATGAAGATGAAGCTGAAGATGAAGATGAAGCTGAAGATGAAGATGAAGCTGAAGATGAAGATGAAGCTGAAGATGAAGATGAAGCTGAAGATGAAGATGAAGCTGAAGATGAAGATGAAGCTGAAGATGAAGATGAAGCTGAAGATGAAGATGAAGCTGAAGATGAAGATGAAGCTGAAGATGAAGATGAAGCTGAAGATGAAGATGAAGCTGAAGATGAAGATGAAGCTGAAGATGAAGATGAAGCTGAAGATGAAGATGAAGCTGAAGATGAAGATGAAGCTGAAGATGAAGATGAAGCTGAAGATGAAGATGAAGCTGAAGATGAAGATGAAGCTGAAGATGAAGATGAAGCTGAAGATGAAGATGAAGCTGAAGATGAAGATGAAGCTGAAGATGAAGATGAAGCTGAAGATGAAGATGAAGCTGAAGATGAAGATGAAGCTGAAGATGAAGATGAAGCTGAAGATGAAGATGAAGCTGAAGATGAAGATGAAGCTGAAGATGAAGATGAAGCTGAAGATGAAGATGAAGCTGAAGATGAAGATGAAGCTGAAGATGAAGATGAAGCTGAAGATGAAGATGAAGCTGAAGATGAAGATGAAGCTGAAGATGAAGATGAAGCTGAAGATGAAGATGAAGCTGAAGATGAAGATGAAGCTGAAGATGAAGATGAAGCTGAAGATGAAGATGAAGCTGAAGATGAAGATGAAGCTGAAGATGAAGATGAAGCTGAAGATGAAGATGAAGCTGAAGATGAAGATGAAGCTGAAGATGAAGATGAAGCTGAAGATGAAGATGAAGCTGAAGATGAAGATGAAGCTGAAGATGAAGATGAAGCTGAAGATGAAGATGAAGCTGAAGATGAAGATGAAGCTGAAGATGAAGATGAAGCTGAAGATGAAGATGAAGCTGAAGATGAAGATGAAGCTGAAGATGAAGATGAAGCTGAAGATGAAGATGAAGCTGAAGATGAAGATGAAGCTGAAGATGAAGATGAAGCTGAAGATGAAGATGAAGCTGAAGATGAAGATGAAGCTGAAGATGAAGATGAAGCTGAAGATGAAGATGAAGCTGAAGATGAAGATGAAGCTGAAGATGAAGATGAAGCTGAAGATGAAGATGAAGCTGAAGATGAAGATGAAGCTGAAGATGAAGATGAAGCTGAAGATGAAGATGAAGCTGAAGATGAAGATGAAGCTGAAGATGAAGATGAAGCTGAAGATGAAGATGAAGCTGAAGATGAAGATGAAGCTGAAGATGAAGATGAAGCTGAAGATGAAGATGAAGCTGAAGATGAAGATGAAGCTGAAGATGAAGATGAAGCTGAAGATGAAGATGAAGCTGAAGATGAAGATGAAGCTGAAGATGAAGATGAAGCTGAAGATGAAGATGAAGCTGAAGATGAAGATGAAGCTGAAGATGAAGATGAAGCTGAAGATGAAGATGAAGCTGAAGATGAAGATGAAGCTGAAGATGAAGATGAAGCTGAAGATGAAGATGAAGCTGAAGATGAAGATGAAGCTGAAGATGAAGATGAAGCTGAAGATGAAGATGAAGCTGAAGATGAAGATGAAGCTGAAGATGAAGATGAAGCTGAAGATGAAGATGAAGCTGAAGATGAAGATGAAGCTGAAGATGAAGATGAAGCTGAAGATGAAGATGAAGCTGAAGATGAAGATGAAGCTGAAGATGAAGATGAAGCTGAAGATGAAGATGAAGCTGAAGATGAAGATGAAGCTGAAGATGAAGATGAAGCTGAAGATGAAGATGAAGCTGAAGATGAAGATGAAGCTGAAGATGAAGATGAAGCTGAAGATGAAGATGAAGCTGAAGATGAAGATGAAGCTGAAGATGAAGATGAAGCTGAAGATGAAGATGAAGCTGAAGATGAAGATGAAGCTGAAGATGAAGATGAAGCTGAAGATGAAGATGAAGCTGAAGATGAAGATGAAGCTGAAGATGAAGATGAAGCTGAAGATGAAGATGAAGCTGAAGATGAAGATGAAGCTGAAGATGAAGATGAAGCTGAAGATGAAGATGAAGCTGAAGATGAAGATGAAGCTGAAGATGAAGATGAAGCTGAAGATGAAGATGAAGCTGAAGATGAAGATGAAGCTGAAGATGAAGATGAAGCTGAAGATGAAGATGAAGCTGAAGATGAAGATGAAGCTGAAGATGAAGATGAAGCTGAAGATGAAGATGAAGCTGAAGATGAAGATGAAGCTGAAGATGAAGATGAAGCTGAAGATGAAGATGAAGCTGAAGATGAAGATGAAGCTGAAGATGAAGATGAAGCTGAAGATGAAGATGAAGCTGAAGATGAAGATGAAGCTGAAGATGAAGATGAAGCTGAAGATGAAGATGAAGCTGAAGATGAAGATGAAGCTGAAGATGAAGATGAAGCTGAAGATGAAGATGAAGCTGAAGATGAAGATGAAGCTGAAGATGAAGATGAAGCTGAAGATGAAGATGAAGCTGAAGATGAAGATGAAGCTGAAGATGAAGATGAAGCTGAAGATGAAGATGAAGCTGAAGATGAAGATGAAGCTGAAGATGAAGATGAAGCTGAAGATGAAGATGAAGCTGAAGATGAAGATGAAGCTGAAGATGAAGATGAAGCTGAAGATGAAGATGAAGCTGAAGATGAAGATGAAGCTGAAGATGAAGATGAAGCTGAAGATGAAGATGAAGCTGAAGATGAAGATGAAGCTGAAGATGAAGATGAAGCTGAAGATGAAGATGAAGCTGAAGATGAAGATGAAGCTGAAGATGAAGATGAAGCTGAAGATGAAGATGAAGCTGAAGATGAAGATGAAGCTGAAGATGAAGATGAAGCTGAAGATGAAGATGAAGCTGAAGATGAAGATGAAGCTGAAGATGAAGATGAAGCTGAAGATGAAGATGAAGCTGAAGATGAAGATGAAGCTGAAGATGAAGATGAAGCTGAAGATGAAGATGAAGCTGAAGATGAAGATGAAGCTGAAGATGAAGATGAAGCTGAAGATGAAGATGAAGCTGAAGATGAAGATGAAGCTGAAGATGAAGATGAAGCTGAAGATGAAGATGAAGCTGAAGATGAAGATGAAGCTGAAGATGAAGATGAAGCTGAAGATGAAGATGAAGTTGAAGATGAAGATTAAGATGAAGATGAATGATAAAGATGAAGATTAAAATAAGTAGGCTATTATGATCGGCCTGTAATTCTGGCAGGAGATTTCAACGTCAACATTTCGCTGGTCAAATCTGATGAACTGACAAAATTTTTAAAGAAAAATTTTCACTGGAAATGGTTAATGGTAGAAATGATCCAACAACCAAAGGAGCGGCTTCATATCTTACTTTAGCTACCACAATCTACTAGTTAATATTGTAGATATTGATGTTTTCGAAGGCACAAGTAATAATTAAACTTTGCAGTTGGTTATAAAAAAAAAATTAAAGGTCGTCGGTTAAATAAATATCGAGCCCTAACCGCCAAAATAACGTAAGCGACATTTTTTTCAAAATTTTCTTTTTGATGCAGAAATATTCCTAGAGCATCTAGAATATGTACATGTTTAAGTATATCGCACATTTCTTTCTTTCTGGCATTTCCTCTATTAAGTTTCACTTCTTCCGCGCGTAGGGACTAAACGCACTGAGTTTTTTTTTTGTATCAAAAATGTCACATTACGATATACTACATATTAATCTTATATTTCTTTCTTTGACTCCCTTACTTCACGAAACATAGCTCTGAATAGCTTTAGTTTTAATCAATATTACTTTTAATAAAATAGCATAATATCGCTTTAAAAAATCAACTGTTTCAACGCAATATAAAATTTTTTAAATTTAATTCAATCTTTGGTTTGCTTTTATAATATATTTCGTTTTCTTTATTATTTTTACTACAACGTATTTTTGTAGATTGTGCTCTCCATATATGACAATCCGCAGAAATTTGTTGACTTTGATGATCATGTCAAAACTGCTTATATTTTCAATAACAGCCTAACACAAATTTCGAGGGCAAATACACCGCCATTAATTAAAATTTCCATTATTTTGCTCTCAAAATCACTGCTTTTAACCNGCCGCGGTCAACATTTAAATGAAATTATCTTCAAAAAGTAAATGTCATGGACCAATCTAACGTTTCAAATAAAGAACCGATGAGATTTTGCAAATTTTGCGTTTTTTTTTAAAAAAAAGTTATCAAGCTCTTAAAAAATCACCCGTTACCACCGAACTTTTTTAACTTATTAATTTTTTGCCAACGAAACTTCTTATAGAAACGTTATACGTAACGCCGTGGAATTTATTAGCTTTGCTTTTGCATACTAACGGATTTTTCTATGTTATCTATACACATTCGAAAAATTTTGCGCAATATTAGATATATCGGTAATTTCAAATAACTCAAAGCTAGCTATATTTTAGGGGAAGCAGGTTTTGTCCGATTTCAAAAATATTCAACACGGTACTTAAGGAGGCTAACCACAATGTGTGTATCAAATTAGGTCGAGATTGGTCAAGTTTATGAGATACGCTTATATGATATACGTGGGCGGTGCCCCGACTATTTTTCTAAAATTTTATGAAAAACCATGGTATATATGAAATTTGAGTAAATATTGATTAATTCCTTAGCCACACTGCTCGAAAAATCCGAAAGTCCGGTACATACATACATATAAATTCACGGCCGTATTTTTGCTTAAATTGCTTAACTTCAAGAACTTTTATGCAATGTAATTATTCTAAAATAAATGTTATTTTAGGTATATACTACATATTTTGCAATTTCCATAAAAATTTTTGAAAGCAGCGATGGTCAAAGGTTAGTTATTAAAGTTTAGCCGATGAAAACTACCCACAAACTAAGTCTAACAATACTTTGTCATCATTTTAAAGGTCTATAAATCCTCTTTTCAAAACATGTTGTTTTTTTTCGGATGAAAAACAGTCAAGCTGATAATCATGGTTGCCACATTTGGTCCACTTGGACCAAAACTGGTCCCATAATTTTTCGTTGGTCACTTGGAGCCTACTTTTGCAAAATGGCCCATTTTCTAATTTATTGAATATTTAATATTTTCTATTTTATTTTAAACTTTTTTCCAATTTTAACAAATGTTGTGGAAAGTGTTAAAAAGTAGTATTTATTTAACACTGAAGGGTTATTTTCACTATTATTGATATGTGCACACTTCTAAGAAAATTTAAAAACCTTCAACAAAAAAAATTGCTAAAAATCAATGGTAAGTCCTAGCTTCCTCAAACTTTGTTATACTAAAATTGAATGCGCTAAAAAACTGCATACTCAGCTTTTTCTAGAGAGCGTAAATAAACAGTGCAATATTTGAAAGAAATTTTGAACAATTTTCTGTAATTTTGCACAAGGTTTGGAACTCTGATTTTTGGGTTTTTCGTTGTAGAATTAACCATATTTTTATAGAAAATTCTCGAAAAATAAAATATTTAAAAAATATTTGCCCGTATTGTAAAATATTCGCTGCACCTAAACTTTATTGACTATACAGTCAGTCTGTACATACATTTATGTATGTATGTATGTATGTTACCTATGTATGTGTATATGTATATATACGTATGTACGTATGTTATCATGCAGGTAATAGTTAACCTAAAATAAGTATAAAAGCCGATAGTACCAAAAACATTCCATTAATTGGCACACTGCAAGTGAACTTATTAATAAACGGTTTGTAGTTAGCTGAAAACAAAATGACTTTTTTTGCGACATATCATGTAAAAGTGGTCAGTTGAAAGCAAAGTAAAGTACTCGAGGCGTAGTCACCCCTTGTTGAAAAATAGTGCACTTATAGTGCATTTATATTTAGTTCAGTTCCCTACAGGGTAGGTACTAGGAATGCTAATCCCGGGAGTTTTTTAGGTTCTGAAAATCTTGGGATTCTTGGCAAATAATGCCGGGATTTTCGGCATTTGTAATTTGCACTGATGGCAATAATAGAAACTCCTTTTCTTGACCAGTGTTGGCTATGTTTCTCTTTTTATTTAATAACTAGCTTTTACCCGCGGGTGTCACCCCACTCCAAAAGGAATTAAAGGGGTCATGTGACTTGTGGTTCCGAAGTTATGGCTGATAAAAAATTCCAAGCCTATATTAAGTGCTACGCCCCCTTTTGCAAACTTATTTATATATACCTTACTGAAAGCACCTACCATAGATATGTCTGCATACCAAATATCACGTTTATGACTTATGGTTCCGAAGTTATGACTGACTAAAAATTCCACGCCTATATTATCTGCCACGCCTCCTTTTACAAACTCATTTATATATACCTTGAGATAAGCATCTACCACAGATATGTTTGCATACCAAATTTGAAGTTCATGTGACTTATGGATCCGAAGTTAGAGCTGATTAAATAATACACGCCAAGGGGAGGTGCCATGCTCCCTTTTCTAATACCGCCAATTTTCCCATGAGTATGGAATTAATTGTATTTATCTCGACAGCAAGTTCCAATGCTCTACCACAAATATATCAAGAGATATACAACATGGAAATTTTAGTTAGAATAGGAGGTGCCACGCCCTCTTTTCCAGTACTGCCCATTTTTCTCTATGCCTATAACCTTCCCGGGGTAAAAGAAAATAATTGTGCAAAGTTTCGTGCGATTCCGTGCCGCGGTTCAGAAGTTATAAGGTAATAAACAAACAGACATTCACATTTATATATATAGATTAATATTTTTGTTTATTTAATAATTAATATTTTTTTTTATAAATGACTAGCTCAATATACATATAGCAATGTTCGATAGTAAATTTTACACACAAATATCAATATATTCGTGAAACAAATTCAATATTTTGGTGCATAAGGATTGTAATAAGTAATAATAATAATAAGTATTGAAAATGTCCCTTTTAAATTTTATCCTTGAAATTTTGTAATATTTATTTTTTGAAAATTGTATGTTAAGGACTTATAAAAACTCGACAATATCCTCGAATTTTGTCCTCCTAAATTTTCAGTTAAAAAAATTACCTATGCGACCTTGTGAATCAAAAAAATTTTATTTCTTTTTTTTATTCTAAAGAAATTTCCTCTTTCATTTGGTATCCATATTTTTATTCTACATTGCATTGAATTTTTTAAATAATTTTTGGAAGTAATCATATCTTTGAAATTATTATTTAAAATAAATGCTGACGTCAGGGAGCAAAAATGAAATCGCCACTTTAAATAAAAATTTAGTTTTCAAACCCATTTAATTATTATTTATTTTATGTTACGAGAGCTTCTCGAACAATATAGAAGCAATTTTTTAGATTTAAATTGTTGAAAAGTAATGAATATCTAACTCCCGGGGCTAATCCTGAAATGCAGGGACCGTGTTAACGACATTTCGAAAATCCCGGGATCGTAAAAAGTCAAAAAATTAACATCCCTAGTGGGTACATATCCCCTCAATTGGGCCCTGCATGACTTTGAAACCCATTAAAAGCTAGCCGTAATAAGTTGGCTATTTTAATAGTTGACTTCGAAATTGCCGAAAGGGTTAAAATGGACATATGTATGTATAGAAAAATTTTCGAACGTACCCAAAGGGACTGAAACTGAGCTGCTCCGCAAAGGATCAAGTAGGGAGCAGTACAAAAGAAAAGTAAAAAACAAATTTTTAAATTTCTAACAATGCTCAGAAATAAAATATTTTCTTTTGAAAAAAGTAAATTTATGTACAAACACGTATGTATGGATGTATTATCATATGTATGTATGCCATAGAGAAAAGAAAAAAACAAGTACACGTATCTAATAAAACTATCAAATGGTTAACAAAACCGTCATTATTTTATTAAAAAAAATATAATATAAAAAATTAAAATTTGGATGCATCGCCTTTTAAATGCTGTAGTTTTAGTGCTCACCAATAAGAGCTTCTTTAGGAGCAGCAAGAGAGCACTTATTTGTAATGTCACACAATATTAAAATACAATGAAATGGCGAATTAGAAAGGGAGCGCTTACTGCTAAATATGGAGCGCTCCAATATCAACGGGTTTCTCAAAAACTGGAAACTTGCACTCTGAAATTTTATGTGCTATAAAACAGAATGCCGAATTTCTTTGTAAGGATTCTAAATAAAAAAATTGAAACTTTAATGAAACTCTGCAGATTTTTTATAATTTTTGCAAAAAGCTTGAAATTTGGATTTCTATAGCTTCTGGTAGATGAGCTATACTTTTATAAAGAATTAATAAACATTAATCAAACAAAAGGAAAATAGCCAAAATGTCGCGAACTTATTAATTTTTCTGACACTACAAATCCAAAGATTGAAAAAAGTTTAATTTTCTTTTGTTTTAATATACTTTTTACATATGTATGTACACTTGTGATCAGCTAATTAAGCCAGCAACATTTTGATAAATTTTGGCTATTTTTCTTTTGTTTATTTAATGTTCATTATTTTTCCATAAAAGTCTTCTATAGAAAAAAGTGCAAAGTTTCAGCTAGATTTTCGACTTTTTATTCAGATTTTTTAGAATTTTAATTAATTTTTTTTTTGACTTCGTGACGCATTTTTTCATACAAAAAATAATTGTCGAATTTATTTTGTATGGAAAAAAATTTGTAATGCAGTCAGAAAAAAAATTATTAAAAATCAACGCGATTTTTTAGCAACTTAAGACTTGCACTCTAGAATTTATTGGGTTATTAAACTGCACACTCAAAAAAATCCTAAAAAATCTGAATAAAAAGTTGAAAATTTAGCTGAAACTTTGCAGATTTTTCATATTTTTGCATAAAGTTTGAAATCTGGATTTATATGGTAGTTGTTATATAATGACCTAGACTTTTATGGAAAAATAATAAAAATTAAATAAACGAAAGCAAAATAGCCAAAATTTATCAAAATGTTGCTGGCCTAGCTGATCACAAGTGTATATTAAAGCGCTTTTTTTCGTGACTATTTTTTTAACTCACAGCTCGAAATTTGGTAGGAAAGACCTGAAAAAGTGCTCAACAAAGGCGTGCAAAGATTTCGCGTTTGAAATTTACGAAAACTTTAATTTTTTTTCAAAATTCTACAGTTCAGAGGCATTTTATGGTGTATTCAATCTTAGTCAAATCGCTAACACCGATATTTCGTGAGATATTGGGCTCTGAAGATGATCAACAATTTCTACAATTCAACTCAATAATACATGAATATTCAAAGCCCAGTACCTTAAGAAATATGGATGTTAGCGATTTGGTTTTCCGGAACCTTTTTGTAGGAAATTGAATTTGTAGAGCATTCAATTCTGAAGAAACCCTATCATTGACTAAGTTTAAATACACCATAAAATGCCTCTGAGCTGTAGAATTTTGAACTTTTTTTGTAGCTCTTTTTGTTTACGAAATAGGGGCAAAAGATCGAGAATTTCATGAAAAATTGGTTTCAGTGACCCGTACTACCGCGCTGGAGGGGGTTAGGGTTGGGTTACGCCGCAATGAACACTTTTGTAGAGCACTCAGTTCTGAAGAAATACTCATTGACTAACATTATAACATAATATGCCTCTAAGCTGTAGAATTTTGAAGACAAAAAATCGAAGTTTACGGGTATTTTAACCAGGAAATCTTAGCACGCCTTGGTCGAGCACTTAATTTTAAGAGATTTTTTTTGTAGGTGTATTCCACAAAATTTCGAGGTGGGAGTGAAAAAAATAGGTGCGAAAAAATCACCCAAATGCACACACATAATTTAAATAGTAATAAATGTTTGGTCTCTTCTTCATCGAAATGGTCCTTTTTCTGATTTATTTTGGGCCCGAATTATTATGTTCAAATGGCAACCGTGCTGATAATAGATAAGTGCATCAAGTACGAATGTTTTTAAATAAAATAAAAATTGAGGGTTCAAGAACTATACGCGACCTATTTTCATATTGTACGCGACCATAGCTACAACGTGCACTAGGTTTTTTTTCGGGTGTATTTCATGACTTTGTATGACTTTTTTGTAACACAGTGTTATCACTAGGTCTTACTAGTAAACTTTTTTTTTACCATAAAAAAATCGGAAATAACATACTAAGAATTCGCGTAACCAATTTTTACTAGTGCTTCCATATTATTCTTTATTTCGCTCTTTCTGGATGCAACATTAAAATTTTCTCCTATTTGCTATTCTGTGTTGAGAAAGTAGTAAAACTACGATTTGCTTACAAATGGCGGCCGAAGCTATTTTTTCATTCCTTCATTCGTTGCTATCGTGACGTTATCACCAGTGTTTGCCAGAAATGTTTTCATGGAAAATCTGCCAAGCGATTACTAAATCTTCAAACATCGGAAAATATAAATTAAATCCATAAAAACTGTTTTGAAAGAAACCACTTTCTTTGAAGATTAAAATCTAAAAAACCTTCAATTGTGGTTATATCGTAAAAACATTAATAAATACACAAAGTGTAATTAACAAACAGGTTAGGTTAGGAAAGGTGCAGCCGGAGCTCACTTAGACAATGTAAGATTGTCCTTTGTGATACCACAATTAGGAACGGCCCCCTAAACTTTATCGTTAAAACGCTTCGAGCCGATTATGTATTTACGAATACGGCTAATCTCAATGCCACAGAGCTCCTTGGGGCTATTTAGAAAGTGAGAGCCAAATTCCTTCCACCTTAGCCTCGAAAACGCTGGGCACCTAGGAAGGTAGTGTTGAGGTGATTCCACCTCGTCCTCTTCCAGGCAACTAAGACATAAGGGGTCCGGTAGAATGTTCAGCCTTACTTCGTGAATACCGATAGGACAGTGATCTGTTAAAACCACCACCAGAAATAAGAGCTGTGGCCAAAAGGACCTTGCGATCGCGCATGTCGTGGTTTTAGCCAAGCGCTCACTGAGCTGACATGAGGCCCATCTATCCAAGAGTGTAACGCAAATGATCAATGTCACCCCTAGCCACCAGCACCTCCAGCGTTCCAGGAATCCAAAGCCAAACTAGGAGCTGATCAAGGAAATTCGAAATGAAGTGTCTCCAACTAAATTTAAACCACTGCCAAGGAGCGCAAGACCTGCTCAACCAAACGGTGTATGAACTTGCCGTGGATGTTGCCATCTTAAGTGAGCAGTATACATAAAAACAAGGACGACGTGTGCATGGTTAGCAATAGAACAGGCAAGTGCGCTATATGGAGTTGCAACCCAGATACAACTCCCTTAATTATATCCGCCAACTCAGGTGGATTCGTGTGTGCTAAAATTGACCAGTTGTGTATAGCTGCTACATACCGCCAAGCTTTGATCTTAGTGCCTTCAATGAAATTATAGACGAGTTGGAAGACGATGCCAAAAAAAGGGGAGCCGTACTGATTGCAGGCGATTTCAATGCATGGGCTGCAGAAAGACTAACCCAAAAGGCAAAGCGCTGTTGGATGCATTAGCGTCGCTGAATATTATTCTCCTAAATACAGATAGCGAACATATATATATAAAGAACGGATCTGTAATCGATCTTGCATTCATAAGCGGAAGCTTGTATAGAAACACCAGCTGGCACATCAGTGAATGCTATATTCAAAGTGGCCACCGCGCTATTATCCTTAATATAGAACAACGGCAAGAGAAGCCATCCAAATCCAACCGAGAGCCTCGATGAGAAGCTGTTTAAGGAGATATTCACTGGTTCCAATGCTACGGGCCCCTCAGAAATTGCGCGCGATACCGGCTGCATGCAATGCTGCAATGCTGCGACGTAGCTGTAAAAATAAACGAATACCGGCATACTGGTGGAACAGCAACATAGCAGAGATACGGACAGAATGTGTAGGTTCAAAAGGCGCAGAAGTTGAGCGCAACCGTTGCTAAAAAATTCAGTGATCATAATGCGCCTTCTGAACGGCTTGCTACATTAGCTGTCAAATTCAAAACACACAACATGTTGTCTCAAATGATCATAAAAATATTACGATCATCTAACACGCAACTGTTCAGTTGATCAGAAGTGCAAAACAACGCGTTCATAAGGTGCAATCGCAACAGTTACTGAGCTGTTGCGCCTTCTGAACGTGCCCTATGCAACCGCGCAAGATGAGCATGCCAGCGTGCACAAGGGACAGACAGCTTTAGACATTATAGAGAAGCATTCAAGACCAAACGTAAACAATTAAAATATGCCATACGTGATAGCAAGCGCAAGAAGTTTAGAGAAATGTACAACGATGTTGAAAATAGCCCATGGGGCCTTGCATGCAAGACTGTGCTGAAGAGGTTGAAGAGTTCAGCCCAGCCAACGTGCCCCGAGCTGCTCACGCGCATAGTGGGGATACTCTTCTCAACGCACCCAGACTTTGATAGAGAAAATGCAGCTGTTCCTATAGATAGCACACCACCGTTGACTGCAGAGGAGGTAGCACATGTGGGTAATAAATTACAACTTAACAAGTGAGCAGCGCTGTCTTCGGCTATGCCGAAGGCTTCATACCTTTCATGAACATCTGCAAATTTTAGTTTGACAGATTACTGATTTTGATACATCGATAGAGGAGTTACATACTTATATAAAAAATCGCATCTAAACAATCAGAGGTATGGAAGATATACTTTATATGGCACCAATCTAAGTGATTTTCACTGCTATGTGATCGGTATGTAAACCGGTAACANGACAGACGGACAGACGGACAGACGGACATGGCTAAATCAACTCAGCTCGACGTTCTGATCATAAAAGTATACATTTTAATGGGTCTATCTCTTTTTGTTCTGGTACTTACAAACATCGGACCAAAGTTATAATACCATTTCATGCTCATGAAAGGTATAAAAAGCTCCTGGCCCAGATGGGGTTCCAAATGCTGCCATAACCTGCAATCCCGACATATTCGCAAATGTTTTTGGCGCATGCCTGAAAGAGGGTTTATTTCCTAGCATATGGCAGCAACAAAGACTGGTACTAATACCAAAGTCTGCCGATAAATCCTCGCCTTCAGCATACTGCCCACTTGCCATGGTCAACAACACAGATAAAATGTTTGAGCATATAATTAAAAACCGCCTGGAAACATACACCGAAAACCCATTATCGCTTTCCCAGTTTGGGTTTAGAAATAAGCGCTCAACGACAAACGCAATATTAGCGGGTTACGCTGGCTTGGCGGTGATAAAGAATATTACTTGGTGATAACACGACGTCAAAAATGCATTTAATAGCGCCAGCTGGAAACAAATCCTGAGTGCTCTAAGGGATTTCCATGTGCCGATGTATCTGTATAGCATCGTATCAAGCTACTTAAGCAATAGAGAGCTTCGCTACAAAAGTAAAAAGGGCAATGTATACCACAAAGTCTCAGCAGGGTTACCGCAGGGATCTGTACTGGGCCCCCTTCTGTGGAACATAATGTACGAAGGTATATTGCGTTTGCTGATTCCTGAACGTGTAACCATCTTTGGACTTGCTGATGACATATCGCTTCTAGTGGCCGCAGTATCTATGGCAGATAAATGGCTAAGGACAAAGTCTCTCTACCTAGCTGCCCACAAAACAGAGCCGGTCAGAGTATGCCAACAACAAAGCCACAGTGGCGACCACAGAGCTATCTAAAATTATGTCCAATACTAGTGGACCACGCCAACAACAATGTAGACAGCTGCTAGCGAGCGTAGTGAGAGCAATAACACTCTATGGATCCACTACATGGTTCCACGCATTTAAACGAGGAGCATATGTCCGAGGCATTAACTCCACATATCGTCGATGCGCCCTACGTGTGTTCTCTGCATTTCGAATGGTGTCGGAAGAAGCTGCTCTAGTTATAGCAGGGCTATTCTCCCTTGATATAGCGGCACAAAAGCAACACGAGCTTCATGTGGCAAAGCGAGGTCACCCAAACACTCAGTACGTGGACTACAAGAGAGTAGCAAAACAACGAGGTATGGCCCAGTGGCAAGGTGCTGGGATACTGCCTCAAATGGAAGGTAGACCCATTGGCTCATTCCCAAACTTGAAGTATGGTTAAATAGGAAGCAGGGCGAGGTACGTTACTAACTCATGCAAATTATTAGCGACCACGGCTACTTTAAAAGTTATCTCCATCGTTTTGGACACGAGAAAGATCCAAACTGCGAAATTTGCGGCCCAGAAATGGAAGAAGACGCAAAGCAATTCGTCAGCCACACAGTTCCCTCAATGTCGCTGTGACCCGGAACCCAAATAAGCCTAATGTAGAAGTACTCCGACGCGACGAGATCAGACATTCCTTAACAAAATTAGAGCGAACCTCTAATAAACTCAAGGCTCTGAAAGCCGCTTGCCTATCAGAATATACGATCACTTCCCTGATTGTTAAAACGCTGCTTAGTAGTGAATCCACCGCCTCCTTGATAGCAGTTACTTCCACCTAGAATACACTGCATAAGTCCGGGAGCCTGAACTTAGTGCTGATGGTAAGTTCTCGGCAGAAGACCCCTCCAGCAACCCTGCCGTCCAGTAAAGAAGTTCACCGCACCCCTCCTCCAGAAGTCCCGTCGGCCCACTCATCCACATCGTGGCGCAGAAATCCGTACGATACGGGATGAAATCGCAGCCCAGTCCATTCCCTAAGTTGGTCAACCAACCAGTTTCTCTGAGTCTAGTAGCCGTTCGGCCCGCGACAATTCTGCCTGCAACGTCGACAGGCACTACGTTTAGCATTACGTTCAATGCTATTGTGGGGGCGGTCCGCAGTGCTCCACTAATGCCAATTAATGCTGTACCCTTGTACGCGCTCCAGCTACCTAGCTAGTGTAGCCTTTTCCAGTGAGTTACACTAGACTAGGGCGCCATAAAACATAATTGGCTTGACTACGGTCTGGTAGAGCCAATAGAGAAATTTACGCAAGATACCACATCTCTTGCCAATAGCTCCTCTACTGCAATATAAGGTAACTGATTTTATATTTTCTTGTGAATAAGGCCAGTTCTGTCTTACTGGGGTTGACGGCGAGGCCACTTTTGGCAGCCCAGTTAGTAACCATGTTAAGGTACAGTTGGGTCAGTTCATACAGCGTGTTCAGGTATTTACCTTTAACTAGGAGTGCAACATCGTCTGCATAGGCAATTACCCGGTAGCCGTATTTCACCAGCTCCATAGTAGCTGCTTCACCACGACGGCCCAGAGTAGGGGCGAGAGAACCCCTCCCTGCGGGGTGCCCCTGCTCACCATGCAAGGCAAGCAGGCGCTCCCCCAGGCGGCCAATTTTAGTATATGCCCTGCCGAAGCGAGAACCTAATTAACAAACAAGAACTAACAAATTTTCTAATTCATGCCGAATAGGTACGATTTAAATATATTTATCTGCATTTCTTGCGAATGAAAAATACGAAATTTCGAAAAATAAAAAAACCCACCATATCAAACTATCGAATGTGCACAAATGCTTTTTCAAGCTTACGCAAGTTGGATATCGTAAAACTTCTAATCTTTCCCTAATGACAAAAACAGTTTTTACAGTTTTGCTCTCCTGATAGTTTGACATGGTAGCGACGATATCGTCGCCGTCGCGGTAAATGCTGCTAACTCATTTTCTTACCCTTTGTATGCTTTATTTCTTGACATTAAAAAATCCAATTTTCGCTAAAGTATTAAGCTATAAATGTAAAAAGGAGTTAGCAGTATTTATTTCACATACAAATAAAATAAAGCAATTGAAGTCAGCAGATTTATAATAATTCAATTTCTGTACACATTTTTATTAGAAGAAAATACATTAAATTAACATTAATCAAGGGGACTAGTAGACGGCGTCTTTATCCCTAAAGTTGTTAGAGACGACTATACTACTCCTAAAAGCTTCAAGTCCATTAGCATGATGTCTTTAAAGCTGAAATATCCGGAGAGATTGGGTGAGTTCCGCGTTCATAGGGAGGCTCTTTTATCACACCCTCTGTCATTGCATCAACATACCTATCAGGCGGAAAATAGTGAGACAGCTCTGCAAAATCTGGTTGCCAGAATAAGCAATACCATCACTAAGAAAGAATTCGCATTGGGATTGTCCTGGTAAATTGGATTCGTTCAAAGCTCTCGTAGTGGGTCGTTAGGATTCAGGCAGATGGGGTTCATAGGGGCTGTCCTCAGGGCGGTGTATTTTCTGCCTTGCTCTGGTGCTTGACAGTTTACTCCCCGCCTAAATCTATGCATAGAACAAGCCCTTCTATGTCAGTTGTCCGCAGGAAAGCGCAAACAACACTGATTATAATTTATAGTTGGTGTAGTCAGAATGGGCTTTCCGCTAACCCAACCAAAACTAGTGTTGTGCTCTTTACTAAAAGGAGAGGGTTGAATGGCCTTGTTCTCCCTGCATTTAAAGATTAAATTAGTGGTGACATGCCATAACCATTGCCATAACCGTAACCGTAACCACATTAACTATCATCGATCTAGGTATCATAACCACAATCAGCTGATGCCAACAATGTCGGTGTTGCCAGACGCGAAACAAGACGCAGAAAATGTTTATTATCGTAGGAACTTCTTTCACTATCACTAAATTCTTAAAACTCAACTGCAGATCATAATAAAATATGAATGCACATCAATTTCAAGGTACTAACTTG
The DNA here is from genome assembly GCF_001687245.7 of Rhagoletis zephyria. Lineage (NCBI taxonomy): Eukaryota > Metazoa > Arthropoda > Insecta > Diptera > Tephritidae > Rhagoletis > Rhagoletis zephyria. The sequence goes on from NW_016157236.1 coordinate 266,428, forward strand.
TGCTTTCTTAATACTATAAATTTATTTTGCTATAATTATGAAACTTTTTTAAAAGATGTTATTTTATGAAAAAATACCAAACTTTGTTTCGTTTTTTAATATTTTTGGATTAAAAATATAAAAAAGCATATAAGTTATGTATATCAACTGAAAGATATATTGATTGTCTTTATTTTAACATCATTCGTTTTTGAATCGGTTGAGTGGTTAATAAGATGCTAATATTTAAAAAAAGTCAAAAAACATTTATTACACCTTTTATATCTTCTTTTTTTTTGCGCCAAATACTTTTGGTACAGTTGAAATCAGCGTGAGAAGTTCTATCGAGCCACATTTTTGGGTTTTGCATAGCTATGTGGTTCATATTCTAGACTTATGACAAAACTTTGGCTGTTAACAATACTTTTTGTTATATTTTTTTATAAAAGTTTAGCACTTTACCTAACCAGCGCCACATAAATGCACATTTCAAACTTCGTACAAAATGATGAAATTTCAACAAATTTTAACATTTGCACCCGAAAATTTTAAACTTTTTATTCAGAATTTTTAGAAAAATTTTGGATATGCATTTTGTTTGCTGATGGTGCTAGGCATTTTCTCCCATACAAATGAAATTGTCGAGCATATTTTATATGGAAGAAAATGCATAACACCGTCGGCCAAAAAAATTATTAAAAACCAACGCGATTTTCTAGCGTCTTAAAATTTGACCTTTAACCCACTAAAATTTAATAAGCTACAAAACTGCATACCCAAAATTTTGTTAAAATTTGTCCAATTTTCATAACTTTTGTACGAAGTTTGAAATGTGGATTTATATGGCGCTGGTTAGGTAAAGTGCTAGACTTTTATTACAAAATATAAACATTTAATGGACGAAAGAAAAATAGCCGAAACTAGTCAAAATGTCACTTGACTTAATCAGCTGACCTCAAGGCTACATTGATACTCGTAACAGTATATATGAATCGGAATTGTAAAAAGTTCTAAGTAACTTTGTACGAACAAAACGATTTCAAAAAAAAAATTAAAAAATGCGTTTAAGTGACAACACAGTGAAGAGGAAGCACATCATCACATTGAAGCATTGTCATTCGCATGATTCATCACAAACGGAGAATCACAAAGCAAAAAAGGACAAACCGCTAATGGTCTTCAATTAAGTAAAAATAAACGCAGTGACCAACACGGAAAATAATTTGTCAGAGTGAAAGTTGCAGTCAAAGTAAAAATCGCGTTTCACCTATCAAGTGCCAATGGACAGTCAATAACAAGTGGCGAAGAACAAATTAATGGCAATTGAAATGTGAGAACTTCAGCATTCAAAGAAGAAAAGGTTCAAAATAATGATTTCCATTTCAAATGACAGATGAAATTAAGAAAATAAATATTTGAAGCAGAGCTAAAGTTAAGGCTTCATTTCCTTATTTTTTGCATTATCATCTCAGCATTAATTGCCAACTTCAACTTCGGAGACCAACAACCATTGTCAAGTGCAAAGTATTTGTGAACGCATTTTCTAAGTTACTAGGATTTGTAGAAGTCACTGTCCAAGATAAATTGAATTGAAATTACATAAAATTTTTAGAATGAAAAATACATACATACTCGCATGTATGCATGTATGCATGTTTATTTGGGATCAAATTTATTTTAGACTTCGTTTAAAACCAATCTCAATTAAAAAATAAACTCCGGTTTGGGCCAAATGCCAATGCAGCTTTTTTTATTATTCAGAAGCATGTTTATATATATTTACGTATATATATTAATTTATTTATTTTTTCAAATTTAAGCCAATATTTTTTACCGCACAATGGAATATTTGTGTAACAAATCTGGTATAAAGTCAGATTTATCAACTTTGTCTTTAAACCTATTATGTCTCAAGCTATATAACCGAGCTATCAATGGGCACACAGTTATCCTCAAGCAACGTTAGGTATTATTAAAATGTAGCCAAGCGCAACCTTCAGGAAGCCATTCCAAATTGCTCTCAAATTTCAAAATTTCAAGATTTGAAATCGTAGCTGCTCGCCATTGGGGCAAATCTCAATGAAATTATGCAAGTTCGAGAACGAAAAATGTAGCCACAGCAAACATACTCAAAAGTACCCTATATTCCAAATTTTCAAGGCACGGAATCGTAGCTGTTCCTCTTATCGATTGGCACATATGCATATCAGGAAAATATCAAAACACTAGCTACAAATTTGCGGATAAGAATTAAACTTTTCAATGCCCGTTATATTCTAAGATCCGACAAAGGCACGACCTTCACCCATCTGTTTAATGGATGAAACCTATTTTGTATGAAATTTAACGTGTTAATAAATATTTCGCGAGTGGGTTTGCTGAAAAAATCCTGGCCAGGATATTTTAAATTAAATATTCAAATATTATTACTGTTTTATTTTTTACTCATTTGTTTAATGAACAAATTATATACCAATCGAAAGTTTTAAGCTTATAGAATGTGAAAGGATAGGGTTGTCTATTTTTTTCCTGGCCTACCTATCGGGTTGGCAGCTATGAACAGGTAGGTAAAACTAGTAATTTTCACTCATCTGTTTAACGATTGGTATATACGTATGTAATTGGTTCATTAAACAAATGAGTGCAAAATTAAAAAAAATATATATATATAATTTTTGAATATATAATTACAAACACCCTGAGCAGGATTTTCGCAGCCTACCCACTCCCGAAATATTTCCTATCACTTTAAATTTCATACAAAGTAGATTTCATCCATTAAACAGATGGGTGAATGTCGTGCCTTTGTCGGATATCCTAATATTATTCTATATCAAAAAACAGTACTACGATTAGTGGTGATTGCTGGTTCAGTAAAATAGGAATTCCAATGTCAAAAAATCATATATGAACAATTAATAATTTGTGGTACATGATATGATCTTTACAGTAACCTATACCACTTTTGGCATAACCCAGGACTAACGACGTGGAGGAAGTGGTTATTTGGTCTTTTTTTTTTGTTATTTGGTCTTTTTGTTTTTTCTTGTAGATTTTATAAATTAATTCGGCAGTCACGACTTCGAAAACAGAATTGTGTGCTAAATTTTCATTGCGGGAAAATAACAATTTATTTGCCATATCCACCTTTTTAGCTTGCTATAAGCAGACATTTTTCAAACCAGTCGCAGAAGAAAGGATTAAAAGTGAATTACAAAAACTAAAGTCGAAAAATCTGATGATGTTAGAGGTTCTCCAAATTCTGAAGCAGCCAAATAATGAGAATGAAGATTTTTTTCAAAAAAGCTTTAGAAAACGCTGACACATCTGGTGTGACTTGTGAGCGGTGTTTACACAAACGATCTTGCAATGATGCTAGATTCTTCAAATGAAGATGAAAGGCAGATGAAGATGAAAGGCATCCGCATTCGCATCCGCGGATGTCTAAAATTCCATATTCGCAACATCCCTAGTATGTATAATTATATACCCACCAAAAATGGCAAAGCAGAAATAAGAAATAGGGGAATCGCCGGCTGCTGCTGCAATGGACGATAAGGCTTATAATAAGGTAATGGTAGTCTGTTTTGTGTGGCAAGTGTCTTGTGTGTCTTAGGAATGCCGAGCATTTAAGTACATGGATGTCAAATTTTTCCATTTTGCACCTGTGTACGCTACGTTCCTAAACGTTTTAGAAATACCTTAAAATTTCAGACTTTGCTAGAGACGTATCCAGCTCCCTAGCTTTTGTTTGAATCTAAAACTTTTTTTCTTAATAGTAGTGAAGGTCTATCTTGCCATCAACAAATTTTTAATTATTGATTTATAATAGTGAAAAACATATATTTTTGTTGGTATAAGTAAAATTTAGTTACATATGTATATTAGATATCAAAATTGCAGAAAAACTTTCTTCCAAACTTTGTCAAAAATCTATTGACATATTGTTGTTATTTAACATATTAGTTACACACACAGAGAAAATCATAGCCAACATTTGCCAATTTTGTTTACTTGAATTTAAGAGGAACCTAATTTTTACTATGTTCTATCCACTAGGTTTTTAAATTAGAAAGCCGTCATATTGAACCCATCGCTTAAAATTTTTGGAATATACTTTCAGATTCGTACTCAGTTTCCTTAAAAACTATGAAATACTACCGAGAACATTTGAGTAATAAGTTTCAAGCGAGTTCAATAAATTTTTTTTAATTATTCCACCATTTTGAATTAAAAAAGGCACGCTTAGATTCATAATTAACGACGCCAAATACCTCCGAGCAACAAGATTCGAGCGAATTCATAAACTAGTTAATGTGTGGTGTACAAATCCATCAACGCGAATCTATTAAAATAGTTTTGTCCCCCTAAATTCTCTATGGAGAGCACTGCCCGACGTCGAATTGTTGAGAAAAAACGAAGTCTCGCTTTATATGCCGTCGTTTCTTGTTCACCCAGACGGACGCACAGTGTGGGATTTTCAGTTATACAGAATATATTTTCATATTCATTTTTGGTAAATGTTTATACATACCTATATCCTACTTCCTACTAATATTATAAATGTGAAAGTTTTTATGTTTGGATGTTTGGTGGTTCATAGCGGAAACGACTGAACGGATTCGCATGAAGTTTTGCACACGGATAGTTTGACCTAGATTGAAAAATATGTAGTAACAATGAACCAAAACATGCATTTTGAAGTTTTCTGGCAGCATTTTTATTCGATTTTCGCGAAAAAAAGCCTTGAATATACTAAACGTGCGCTCGATGTGAGATGATACAAGTGGCGCCCAATTTAAATACTGAACGTTTAAAACGTTCATATTATCAGGGATAAAGGCTTTTTCCTTGCTCTTTACAACTAAATGCCGGTATGCAACTCTCAAGAAATCTTGCGTGTGTCCAAGGAATTTTGACATTTGTGTTTATATGGAATCAGGGAAAGCTAAATCGTGGACATTCTTAATCGAATATACTCTATCTCTTTCGCAGAAAAAAAGCAATTTCCATAAAATCCGTTCCCTAATCATAACTATATCAAATGCTAAAATTTGAGTCTTATTCCGGTCGTATTACAGGATTTTTTTGACGTGGTCTAATGTACATAGATATATCTGTGTCTAATACGCTGTCACTCTTGCGGTTTGGCACGATATTTTGATTCCACTGCAGACTGCTTGTGCTCCACCCAACGAACGACTGCCGTTCACAATAGATTGGCACACGTCCAATAAGTATTCTTCGTAGGTACATACTTAAGTATACCATCAACGACGACAATGTCAGCGCCACAAACGCCTCAGCATCGGAAAGGAAATTCTTAACCGATATGCAGTAAAATATAAGAATTATACTATTCTACTAAAAGTGAGTATTTATTACTTTTTTGATGCATTCAAGTGAAAATTTCCACGATAAACGTTTGCGACTTGCAGACAATTCACATGAGAGGAAATAGAGATGTTAAATAGTAAGGATGGGGCATATGCATAGTCAAAATAAAGTCGACTATAAAGTTAATTGAAGCCTTTTTGACTAATATTCTATTGAAACTTATTTTGACTATGAATTTGTCATAATTTTACTATTTTAGACCGTAGCTTATATGAGGACTGTGCACCGTCAGCAAAAATCAACGGAATGTTTTTTTTTTATTTCTGTACAAAATTTTGATCCTTGACTTTTGGTCTAAAGCAGTCATGCCCAACGCTGGCAGAACTCCCAAGTTCAAGCAAGTGCCCTGCTATGGCAGAATTCCTTAAGCAAGTACTCTGCGCTTTTGTCGATTTAAAAGTATAAAAAATAAATTGAAAGGTAAAATATTATGCAAAAATATCGATCCCTAATTGCGATTTTGTAGTAATAAACAAATTATCGAAAACAATTAAGTTACAAATACTAGTTACAACATCCTACAAAATCACAAACTTTGAATATTTACCGTTACGAAAAAAGGTAAAATTATCTCCTTTCAAATTGATTGATTTTGATCTCATCCGTTTACTTATGGTAAGTTTTCCACTTCACCATTCTTTTTATAAAATTGCAATTTTTTCTCCAATAACTAGGTGCAAAACACACGACACAACTAATTTCGAACTTGCCAAAATCTCCTAATATGAAGATTTTGGCAATAAACCTATTCTGGTCAAGGATTAAATTTTACTCTTTTCTCATTATTAAAAAAAAACGTCAGAAAATACCAATACCTAATGTTGTCGTTTTAGTTTGTTTGAGAATTTAAAGAGCTTTTACACTGCATCCACGAAGAAAGCTTGTGGACAATCTAGTAGATGCACCAAACAGTTAAAGTTTATAGCATTTTCAGTTCAAACGAAACTTTTTTCAAGTTAAAAGAAACCATTTTCAAACAAAGCGAAACCTTTTTCAAATTAAATGAAACCTTTTTCAGATAAAGCGAAACTTGTTTCAAATTAAATGAAAACTTTTTCAGATTCAATGAAACTTTGTTCCTTCCTTTTAAGAATGTTTAATTTAATTTGAAAAAAGTTTCATTTAATTTGAATAAAGTTTCATTAAATGTGAAAAAGGTTTCATTTGATTGAAAAAGGTTTCGCTTTATCTAAAAAAGGTTTCATTTAATTCGAAAATTGTTTCGCTTAATCTGAAAAAGAGCCCTATTATTTTTATTTTTTTTTTGTACCTAAAGTGTCCTAATAATGCACAGAGACGTTATGATAATGCAACTAGTATTAATAAATATTAGATGTACTAACAAACAATTTTCTTTAGGTATTTTAGTTATGTGGGAAAAAACAAAAGGTACATCATACACATAAAGATAAATACAAACTTCTGCTACTCGGTGTCCATTATATCCAATACTGTCTTCCGTTTGAGCCGCCTTTGTTGTACAGTCGTCTGAAGTAGACTCGATGCTGCAAGGTAGACATGGTGTGATAACCTCTATTTCTGAGCAATGGCAAATTTTTTTGTCACTTCAGCGACCGGTGGCACGCCAAGATCACGACGAAGATCTATATTTCTTATGTAGTAAGGTGCGTTGGCTATGCATCGTAATAATTTACTCTGAAAACGCTGGATAATAGCGATGTATTTTTCTCCAAAGTTGTACACCATAAGTCCAGATCGACTTCAATATTTGATTATAAAGTAATATACCTTGTTTATACCGACACATAAAGCGCTTTGCCCATTTTGCTGTTACCTTGTTTATACCGACACATAAAGCGCTCTAACCCACTTCGCCGTGATTCAAAACGTATGCATAAACCAAATTTCAATACGCTCAGAAATTCAAAAGTGTATTTGTTTTCAAATCGGTTTTTTATTTCTCACATCGCACAGTGTAACTTTTGTCATTTTTAGGATGCCAAAATTAATAACAGCTAAACCAATGGACCAATTCATTTGAAATTTTGCGGTGTGGTTACAGATACCTAAATCTGATTTGAAAATGAAAATGGGCCTGTTCCGCCCACTTTTTCCCCTTGCCCTCATATAAGGTGAAATTTCACATAATCATATTTTCTAGTTAAAACGCATTTTCCAGTGCGAATATAAATAAAAATTGTTTAGATTTCTTAACTTTACAGTTAGAGGCTTTTGATTAATATTTAAAAAATTTTATTTTCAAAGTCAAACACAGCTCAGGTACATATATTTGTAAAAACTAAATCGAAATACATACAATAAATAAAAAGTGATATTTTAAAGTTAGTCGGAGTCAATATCGTCGACATTCTCTGGTTCCGATAGTAAGCTAATAACTTCACTCGTTAATGGTCGCCGCTTTGTCCTAGGGGTTTTCCGCAAACTATTTATGAACGGGTCTGACGATATCAGCAATCTGTGCAGCAAATCCAAGTTACTACAAATTCTTGACTTTTTTCTCGTGAAAAGTTCACGATAGTTTCGTGCATCTTTGTTTCTGGACTCTTGAGCTTCTTCCGAAAGTTGACCAATAGGAAGAATAGAAGACACGATTATACTCTTTCCATGAAACAGAATTTTATGTACGCTCACTGGCATATTGTACCAAGCATATTCCGATAAATATAGTTCCCTTGTCTCTGTCACATAATGGCCAAAAGCTTCAGCATTTATTTGAAACCCACATCCTATGCATGAAAGTATTGTATGAAACCTTTTCAAAAGATTGATGTTTATGCCGGTTATGTCTGATGTTATTTCAGGATCTCCAAAGAATCTTCTCGCAGTGTTGCCATCATTTGTGTTGCCGGTTTTTTGCTTTGGCATATCAATCAAAAGACCAACTTCTTTCCTGAATCTTTTTTGTATATGTTCTTTCTTCTTTTTCATCTTTTCCTTATTTTCTTCGCCCCGCACACACCAGGTCTTCATTTCCATTCGATAAGCGATGTGTAGCATACATTCCATGCATCGTATCCAAGAATGTAAAGGGGAAATTCCGAAAGCAAGCATGCTTTCGTCAATATTTCGCTCTGAGAGGGCTCGCATATTGTTCATATCTTTTGGTGAAGCCCCACATATGTAGCACTTTTGCGATGATGTATATGCCGATAGAGCGTTGCAAACTTTGCCATCAATCATGCACAACACAATCGTCGATTTCACTAGAAATTTTAGGTTATCCGTTTGAATTGTTGTAGGACGAAGACTGGAAATTTGGTCTTTGACAGATTGCACCTCCTTTGAAATAACATCTCGTGTTTCTTTTGTAAAAACAAATTTTATCGGGCGGCAGTATCTCGTGGAAGATGGAGCAGGATTACTCCAAACTATAACCTTACGTCCGTCAACTATTGTATACATTTCAAGGAGTACTAGTGAAATGAAAAACATACTAGTGTCCGATTTGTTATCTTCCGAAAATTGCTGTTTGTAACAGCTATGCTCAGCTCCATCACATCCCCATTTAATAATTGCATTTAGTTCATTAACTTCAGGAATAGAAAGCAATACCTCTTCTTGTGCAAGACACAATCTTCGTAAGCTGTGATCAATTAGGGATTGCAATTCAATTTCAGCATAGGTTTCCGTTACGGTAATTTTTTCAGGATAGCATAAAACCTTTGATTCTTTTAGACAGTTATATGAAGGATATATTTTCCTGTTAACTTCTGAAGTGTGCTGCCGGATCATTGAGTATTCATGTGTTGAAAGATTTGAGTCAACTATCATCGCAATTGCTTGATCTGGTGTCAAACTTTTCTTATTTTCATCCGATAGTCGGGACTTTTTGTATGCAGTGCCTCTTGATGGTGATGCTGAGGACAACTCCTCAACTATTTTTGCAGAATTTCTTTTTCCTGATGATCGTAATTTCAATTCCGCTGCCATTAACAGTTGATCATTATCGACATTGTTCATTAGTTCCTTAGCTTTTCGCTTTCTTGTGCGTATAGATAACTCAGCGAAGGTTTTTGTTGGCCTCCCCGGCCTAGGAATATCACGAGAAGTGCATGGCTCAACATCAAGGATACAATCTTTGAAATCATGATTTTTTGATAACCATTGAGACTCTTGCTCAATAAATTTTTTTGTAGATCGGCCACAACGTTCCCATCTCATACGAATATCATGACTTAGCCTCATGATGTATTGTTTTAGTTTTAAATGATCCACATCTCTTCCAATTACACTCAAAATATGGTTTAGCATAGCTTTGTGCTTTTCTTCATTGTTGCTTTTTAGCCAAACTTCAAAGAGTGGATTTCGTGGTACAGCCATAATTAATTGATGATAGGTATAGGCAAATTTGGTACAGCGCAGTTGGTTATACTTCAATGCAATCCTTTTTTAGTATGATGCATTTTTAGCTATGTTCTTTATTTATATAGTCTTAGCGAAAGCACTCACTTGCTTAAAAGTACTACCTAGAATAGACGACCCTCAGGTAGACGTGCTCGATGGTTATAAGGGATAAGAGCACAACATAGATTTTAAAGGCTCGCTAACAATAGGAAAACCCATATGACAAACAATGAAGGCTATTTAGTACACAACTTTCCTTTTTCTGGGTTTTTACCATTTCAGGTATAACTGTCTTTTTTGCGGATGTAGTATCGTAGACTTGAATTGAAGACATTCCATTGTTAGGTCATTGTGCATTCATATATGAGTAAGGGCATGCTGACCTTGAGTTAGCGATATGCAAAAATGACATAGTGTCGGCAAACTTCTGCATTGTTTTTTTTTTTATCTGAAACTATATTAAATTCCCTTTGTATATGTATATAATCATCAAGGCGAATTCGAGCGAAGTAAGTAAGTTCTATTCTATTGAAAACGAAAAATTTTCTAAGCTTTCCAAGTTTTTAGTGGCTGTCTAAACAAAAAAAAAAAATTTTTTAAATACCTACGTGGCTGAAACTTACCAATGCTGTTATAAACTACCCAAGTATGTAAAATAAAATAGTTTCAAGTCAAACCAGTTATCCAAAAATCCACCACGTGGCCACAAAGTTAATCAAAATTTTTAGACTGTGAAACGATTTTTACACTTGTTGCAATCAGCAAAGTTACATAACGGTTATCATGAGGATTGTGGGTTGTTTGCTTTGCTTTGAATACATTTTCTTAACAGTTGGTTATTTATCTGTAGCATATCAAAAATTTTTGAAGATTGGAGCACATTGTTTTTTTGACTTTTGGCATCCTAAAAGTGAAAAAAGTTACACTGTGCATCGGTTAGAAAACAAGTATAAACGCATCATTCTTTTGACGCGAAGTGAAAAAAGGCTGGCTTTCTTTATACATCCCCTTTTAAATTTGAATTATTATTATTATAAACTCGAATTATTGTTCGCTTCCATTTCGGTCAACCGCGCAAGTAAGTTATTAAAGAAATGTCGTATAAAAACAGCAGATTTGGTTTGCTTTAGAATACGGCTTTATCGAGTGCGCAATAAAGACCGAGGTATAAATACTTAAAAGAAATATGTGTTGAGTCAAATCAGCTTTTTGTTAATGCGGTTCTTGCGTAGGTATAAACAAGGTATGTGATTCAAAACGGAGGCATAAACCAACTTTCAATACGCTCAGAAATTCAAAAGTGTGTTGACGGGATTTGTTTTCAAATCGCTTCCTTTACCTTGTTTATACCAACACAAAAAGTGCTTTGACCCAGTTCGCTGTGATTCAAAACGGAAGCATAAACCAGCTTTCAATACGCTCAGAAATTCAAAAGTGTGTTGACGGGATTTGTTTTCAAATCGCTTCCTTTACCTTGTTTATACCAACACAAAAAGTGCTTTGACCCAGTTCGCTGTGATTCAAAACGGAAGCATAAACCAGCTTTCAATACGCTCAGAAATTCAAAAGTGTATTGACTCGAATTTGTTTTCAAATCGATTTTTTATTTCTCACATCGGTTAGAAAACCAGTATAAACACATCAGTCATATGACGCGAAGTGAAAAAAGGCTGGTTTTCTTTATACAGCCCGTTTTAAATTTGAATTATTATTATAACAAATTTGAATTCGTGTTCTCTTCCATTTCGGTCCACCGCGCCAATTAATTATTTAAAAAATATCGAATAACAATAATAAATTTTGTTTACTTTTGAATACAGTTTCAGCAAGTGCGCTATAACAACACAGGTATAAATGCTTGAAAGAAATATGTGTTGAGTCAAATCATATTTTTGTTAATGCGGTCCTTGGGTAGGTATAAACAAGGTATTTATTTCTCCACTCGGTTAGAAACCAGGTATAAACTCATTTTTCATTTGACGCGAAGTGAAAAAAGGCTGGTTTTATTTATACAGCCCGTTTTAAATTTGAATCATTTATCTTGAATTCTTGTTCGCTTTCATTTCGGTCCACCGCGCCAATTAATTATTTAAGAAATATCGAATAAAATAACAATATTTGTTTATTTTTGAATACGGTTTCGCGAGTGTGCTAAAATGACAACGGTATAAACGCTTGAAAGAAATATGTGTTGAGTCAAATCGGTTTTTTGTTAATGCGGTTCTCTCGTAAGTATAAACAAGGTAATAGTTTGTATCGGAGTGGCAGCCTAGATTGTTTGGCAATGAGGTAGCATAGTTTGCTCAGTTTTAAGTCAAGTTCTTCTCGTTTCTTTTTAACATGCGATTTCCAACGCAGCTTGGCATCTAAGGTAATACCCAGACATTTGGCTTCGCTTACATGCGGAATATTTGTAAAGTCAATGTAGATAGGCTGTATGTTATTTTTTAAGTGAAAATAGTTTTATGCTCCCTTTCTTGGCCCAACAGGTAACATAATTAACAGCTTCTTGCATATTGATAGTTGCTTCTTCAACTGTGTTGTCGACTGCCAGCAGAGAAGTATCGTCCGCAAAAATTGCGGTAACGTGCTAATTCCGGAGGGTAAGTCACAGGTGTACAGGAGCTAGAGAAGAACTCCTAGGGCGCTCCCTTGCGGCACTCCGGCGCTTACTTTCTTTAGCATTGATGAGTCGTCTTCGCACTTTACTCTAAAGTATCTATCCTCGAGGTAAGGTGAGAGTATTTCCCCTGCATGCGACACCTTGTCGAAAGCCGAAAGTCGAAAGTGATGCATAAAGGAACACAGCCGTACAGACTTTTTTCGCCTCAAAGGCAGCTTCTATTGTACTCACAATTCTGTGAACTGGATCGATTGTTGAATTACTTCCTGCAGTTGAATTGGTGAACAGGTATAAAGTTTCTAGCTTGGATTATTGGTAGTAGGCGATTTAAAAGTAGTTTTTCAAATAGCTTGGACAAAACTGGCAGAAGTGATATCGGTCTATACGAATAAATATCGTTCGGTGATTATCCTAGTATATTGGAACGTGTTTCAAGCTGAAGCACTTGTTATTTAGTCTAGATAAAGAGGAAGCGCATTTACTGGAAGATTTCGCAGAGCTTCGGAAGTTATTAAGTCGAATCCTGGCGATTTATTACTTTTCAATTTCTTGATTTGTTCAGTAACTTCACAGGGAGTAACTGCAGTAATATTGGCAATATTTTCATACGTGTGTATGCTTGATTCTACGCTAATTTCATCCTGACCTTCATTTGAGGTAAACGTTTTTTCCAGGTGGTTCGCAAACAAGTTTGCTCTTTGTTGGCTTGACTTAGCCCCCTCCGTCGTGGTGCTTCTTTTTGGGGTAATATGATGTGTTGGCCTATTTAGTGACTTAGCCGCCTTCCACAGAGAATACTCTGTACCATTGTCAGGAGTTAAACCCGTAAGAAAATGGTTGAAGCAGTCATTTTCAAACTTTCTGATTGCTACACGTAGTTGGTTGTTCGCTCTATTTAATTTCTGCTTGTCCACGGGATAGGTACCTAGTTCGCTGCCAGCGACGAGGATGTTTCCGCTTGATTGCTATCAAGTTTGTAATATAAGCAGGATACCTTCTCCCGTAGGTAACTAACTTCTTTGCGGCGTACTGTTCCATGCTGATAGCTGTATTTTCTGAGTGAAACGTAGTACCGCATCATCCTAGTGCTCCCTGGTTGCAATGACATCATCTTTTGCTATTTGGTTCAACTGTTTTTTTTAAGTGTTCCCAATTAGTGAACGTACAATCTCGCAATGACATGCTAAATAGTACAAAGGTACATAATTACTTGCTTCTGACATTATTTTATGTTACTTACCGGAATTCGGACTAGGGTCTATAACAAGGGCTATATCTATCAATATTTTGTATGAAGGATGGGTTCACGTGAAATAAGATATACATGAGTTGTTTGAAGAAAAATTTATTCATTTATTGATAAAAAATGCTCAAATTGGCAACCTTCTACTCTAATACAAGCTCGGCACCTTTTAAGAAAAGACGCTTTTAGAGATCTTAAACTCAGTTGAGCTATCTCAGCAGCAGCTCCATTTATTTGTTCCCGCAAATGCTCTTCGTTTTGAATTGTTTTTGAATAAATTTTGTCCTTAAGACAGCCCCAGTAGAAAAAATCGAATGCATTCAGGTCTGGCGATCGAGCGGGCCACGTGATTGGCCCGTATCGTCCAATCCATCGGCGAGGATAAGTTTCGTCTAAATGAGCTCTTACTTCACGCCCGTAGTGAGCAGGGCACCCGTCATTTTGCAGCCATAGTCTTCGCCGCAGGTTTAAGGGTACATCTTCCAAAAGAGTTGGAAGCCGTTCCTGAAGGAACTCTAAATAACTGTGAGAGTTGAGCGTTGACGGCAGTTCCACAGGTCCCAATATCTGACAATTAAAAATACCGCACCATAAATTTATTTTGTACTAGTACTGCGAACGATCTTATCTCAGATTGTCTATCTGCGAACTGTGAAGGTTATGTAAATAAAAATAACCATCACGTTTGCAAGATGATTCATCGCTCCAAATTATTTTATTAAAAAAGTTGGGGTCTGATGCATGCATTCGCAACATTTCACGGCAAAATCTAACCCTCGACAGGTAATCTCTTTCCTGTAGAGCCTGAACACGTTGAATGTGGTAGGGATGAAATCGATGGTCTTTTAAAGCTTTGTGAACTGTAGTTTTTGGTATTCCCGTCCGTCTGTCCATCATTCTCCTGAAGTCGATGGACCTAGTTCCACTTCCTCTAACACAGCTTCAACATCTACCGTTGCAGGACGTCCTGTTTCGCCGCCACGCCTTCCAGGTATGCGACCTTAAAAAAGTGAAAAATGATAGTTAACAAGCAAGCAATCAAGAAAGGTGTAAAAATCACTTACCTTCATATATTTCTCTATGGGTCCGGGCGAATACTTCACGACCCGGAAGTCGACGATTGGGGTATCGCTCTGCATAGTCTTTGAGCAGCTCTGGCATTACAGCAAGCTTCACCGTAAATTAGGTGAATATCCGCATATTCATGCGACGTATACTGCGTGTTCTCTGTCATAGTATTAATAACACAATGTTCGAAGGGTCCAATTTCACAAAATCCACTTTCACTAATTCCGGTAAGTAACACAAAATAATGTCAGGAGCAGGTAATAATGTACCTTTGTACTATTTAGCATGTCATTTGACGGTAACAAGAGCAAATTCAATTTATATCTATTAATACATTCTAGTGTGTCTCAGTCCTTTACCCACAAAAGCGGCTATAACTCTTTTTTTTCTATTCAAAACAGTAAGTGTGGCACCTTTCTGAAATCTTTATTAAATGAGCAATTTTTTTATGTAATGTAAAGTTATAGCTCAGTACATTTTTTTTCACCCGAGATAGTCAAAGTTGGGGAAGAAAATATCAAAAAGTTAAAAATCCAGAAATAGTCCTAATTTTATGATGGTTCCTTAATGTATTTTAACTACATTGCATTTGAGTATGGAGAGGCAACTATCTGGAAGTATTTTACATAAAAAATTTACTAAGTATTGCCCGGTTTGTAGTTGCAGTTAAAGAAAACTCATGAAAAGGCACGATTTTTTTTTAATTCGAAAAAATTTAAATATTTCAAAAACGGTGACACTTTTACCTGAAAATTTTTTGTTTATCAGTGAGCTCAACCCCACCTACTTTCCCCTAAAGTTTTGCACGTTACTTCTGGGACACCCTGTATAGAAACAATTCCAGCTCATCCTTGCGCTTCATTAGACCGTTCGCATTTCATAGAATTATTCTGAGGTAATTACTCATAATAAAAGAAATGCATGTTATGCTCTAGCGCTCTCATACGTTGGTCGAAAGCTTTAAAGAGTGTTTTTTGTCTGTCTAATTTTGCCAATATTAATGAAAATGCATCTGACTATTGTGGGGGAGGCGTATCTCTGGCGCATTTCGTCATTTCCGCGTTTGTGAACTGCTTTAAGGACGTTTGTTGTCTTTGTTTGCTGGTTTAATAAAGTATCTGGTTCATTCTTTTCTGCTTCTTTCGATTTAGTTGCCGGAGTAAGCTTCTTCGACCTTAATTTCAGCAGTTCTTTCGCAACAATATAGCCACGATAGTTTGCCGGATGGGACTCACCACAGTTGCAGATTTAGGCTTTTCGTCTGCAGTTTTTTTTGTATGCCGAGGATTCATGTTTTCCTGTGCATTCTACACACCTCGGGAGTTTTCCACAGAATTGTTAAGTACCCCAGTAAAACAAATATATGTGCAAAATGGTTTTCCTCATTTTAGCTCTATTAAAGAAGGGTAAAACTTTTTGCTGAATGCGATTACAATAGCCTTTAGTTACCAGTATTTTCATATGTTCAGTTGATGTTATTTAACAACTTTAAATCACCGTTATCACAAACAATAGTTAATATTCAATAGTAAATAATTATATGTGCAAAAGTAAATATTCAGTTCCGCCGCTCCAGTGTAAAAAATTTTCAACAGAAAACAACATCAGTGACTGTGTGGTAAAAGCTTAAACATGTAGAAGCTATTTTCATAATAAAACTCGTTTTATTATTTTCCTTAGTTATATTATGGCCCATAATATCCCGTGACATTGAACTATCTGAAGAACAGCCCGGACATATATCAGGAATGAAGTTTTGTGGCATGAAATCTAGCTAAATAACTGCTGAAGTAATCGGACAGCAGAATATAGTAAGATGTTCCTTTAAAAATCCCGACGACTATAGAAATAATAAGCTTGGTGTCCTATATATGTAAGCCCCAAAAGAGTGGTGCAAATGACATATCCAATAGTTAGCTACTAGGAATAGCATGATTTACCGTAACAATTGAAATTTATTTGAATCCCTCTGTCATAAGAAAAAGTTCACAATAAATAATAAACACAGTTTTGGCACTTAAGATGAAGAAATAGATCGCTAAACCACAGCCCACTCTATGGCACGAAAATGCGTTTTTAGCATTTTACAAAAATTATAAATTTTGTAGGAAGAATTGAAAAACGCTATTTTCAATGATGAAAGAAAATCCAATATAG
>NW_016157236.1:283245-311471 GCF_001687245.7 Rhagoletis zephyria
GTACATTTTTTTTCACCCGAGATAGTCAAAGTTGGGGAAGAAAATATCAAAAAGTTAAAAATCCAGAAATAGTCCTAATTTTATGATGGTTCCTTAATATATTTTAACTACATTGCATTTGAGTATGGAGAGGCAACTATCTGGAAGTATTTTACATAAAAAATTTACTAAGTATTGCCCGGTTTGTAGTTGCAGTTAAAGAAAACTCATGAAAAGGCACGATTTTTTTTTAATTCGAAAAAATTTAAATATTTCAAAAACGGTGACACTTTTACCTGAAAATTTTTTGTTTATCAGTGAGCTCAACCCCACCTACTTTCCCCTAAAGTTTTGCACGTTACTTCTGGGACACCCTGTATAGAAACAATTCCAGCTCATCCTTGCGCTTCATTAGACCGTTCGCATTTCATAGAATTATTCTGAGGTAATTACTCATAATAAAAGAAATGCATGTTATGCTCTAGCGCTCTCATACGTTGGTCGAAAGCTTTAAAGAGTGTTTTTTGTCTGTCTAATTTTGCCAATATTAATGAAAATGCATCTGACTATTGTGGGGGAGGCGTATCTCTGGCGCATTTCGTCATTTCCGCGTTTGTGAACTGCTTTAAGGACGTTTGTTGTCTTTGTTTGCTGGTTTAATAAAGTATCTGGTTCATTCTTTTCTGCTTCTTTCGATTTAGTTGCCGGAGTAAGCTTCTTCGACCTTAATTTCAGCAGTTCTTTCGCAACAATATAGCCACGATAGTTTGCCGGATGGGACTCACCACAGTTGCACGATTTAGGCTTTTCGTCTGCAGTTTTTTTTGTATGCCGAGGATTCATGTTTTCCTGTGCATTCTACACACCTCGGGAGTTTTCCACAGAATTGTTAAGTACCCCAGTAAAACAAATATATGTGCAAATCATTTTAGCTCTATTAAAGAAGGGTAAAACTTTTTGCTGAATGCGATTACAATAGCCTTTAGTTACCAGTATTTTCATATGTTCAGTTGATGTTATTTAACAACTTTAAATCACCGTTATCACAAACAATAGTTAATATTCAATAGTAAATAATTATATGTGCAAAAGTAAATATTCAGTTCCGCCTGCTCCAGTGTAAAAAATTTTCAACAGAAAACAACATCAGTGACTGTGTGGTAAAAGCTTAAACATGTAGAAGCTATTTTCATAATAAAACTCGTTTTATTATTTTCCTTAGTTATATTATGGCCCATAATATCCCGTGACATTGAACTATCTGAAGAACAGCCCGGACATATATCAGGAATGAAGTTTTGTGGCATGAAATCTAGCTAAATAACTGCTGAAGTAATCGGACAGCAGAATATAGTAAGATGTTCCTTTAAAAATCCCGACGACTATAGAAATAATAAGCTTGGTGTCCTATATATGTAAGCCCCAAAAGAGTGGTGCAAATGACATATCCAATAGTTAGCTACTAGGAATAGCATGATTTACCGTAACAATTGAAATTTATTTGAATCCCTCTGTCATAAGAAAAAGTTCACAATAAATAATAAACACAGTTTTGGCACTTAAGATGAAGAAATAGATCGCTAAACCACAGCCCACTCTATGGCACGAAAATGCGTTTTTAGCATTTTACAAAAATTATAAATTTTGTAGGAAGAATTGAAAAACGCTATTTTCAATGATGAAAGAAAATCCAATATAGTTGATTCAGATGCCCACCACAACTTGGAGAGTCATTCGGCTTCCATGGCAAACCTGTTCTTGTCGAAAAGGATCTTTGGTTTAAAGTAAAAAGCATATAGCTTTGGAAAACAAATAAAATGTTTTCACTATGGGAAAAATGAATATCTTCGGTCAAAATGAACGAAAAATTTGCCATCTTAATGCGCAAAGAATGTTTCTCATTCATAACATGGCCAGCTATTAGAAGTTACAAAAATATGTTTTTCTTTTTGTAAAATTAACGAATAACGGAAGCTACCGAGTAACCACGTTCGACCAGCTGGACTATCGCTCTATTACAAAGCTACCTAACCAAAGAAAACATTCCTTGGTTCAGTTACGAAAATAAGCAAATCAGGCCGATTAGAGTTTTTGTTAAAAGCCTTCACCACTCGTGCGTTCAAGAATAAATCTTAAGTGACCTGAAGAAACAAGGTCTAAAAGCCATGAGTGCCATTAACAAGCTAAAATTGAAAACGAAGGAACCACTTGATATTTTTTTCTTGACCTTCGATTCCTCCGAAGATGTGAACAACGTCTATGAAATTAAAAACATTCTTAATGCGGTAAAGAAAATAGAACCTGTAAAGGCATCAAAATTAATTCCGCATTGCGAGAGATGCGCAGCTTTCGGACATACCCCAGTAAAAAATTTATATGTGCAGTACTTCAACTTCAACTAGTTAAATGAAAAACCAATACTAGATCTTTAATGTTTTTTCCCAATAATAGTATTCATTTACTTTATCAGAAGAATATAAAACACTTTACGAATATGCATTAGTTTATAACAAGATAATTTAATTGAACCATTTTGCTGAAATTTTCGTAGAAAATATTTATATGTGCAAAGAAACAAGTGTCAGGTGACCGCCTATTTTTCAAAATGTTTTAAGGATAATTTTATTTGTTGGTATTGGATTGCATTTCTATTGCACAATTTTATTTGTTTTACGCTTTGCGGCATATAGTTTACCGAAATTTTGTAGTAAAATTTGTATTATTTCCTCCTATTTTTGAATTTGGTTTATTTAAGTTTCAACACCTTATCATTCTGTTATGAATAAGTTACTCTAAAAGAAGGTATTTTTAACCGACTTCGAAAAAAGGAGGAGGTTATAAGTTCGTCGGAATATTTTTTATTTTTTTATTTTTTTTTCATTTTTTATGTATGTTACCGCATAACTTTGGATCACGTCAACCAATTTCGATAATTCTTTTTGCATAGGAAAGGTAGTGTCTCAGAGGTGGTCCCATACTAATCTGGTTTAGATCCGATCATTGGATCATGAAATATATATAGAGATATATATATTTTTTTTAAGTCAGTTTTTTTTTTGCTAAAAATTACGATTGTTCCTTAAATCACGATTATGTTGTTCGCACGGTGTGAATAACCACGTTTTACCACTGGAATTTCCAAATATCTTCGGTCAAAATGAACGAAAAATTTGCCATCTTAATGCGCAAAGAATGTTTCTCATTCATAACATGGCCAGCTATTAGAAGTTACAAAAATATGTTTTTCTTTTTGTAAAATTAACGAACTTCTAATAGCTGGCCATGTTATTTCTTGAAATTGGTTGCACTGCTGATAAAATGGGAGGTGCTCGCAATATTTTAGAGACCACATCTTCTTTGGGAGTTTTGGTGCTAGGAACTGAACAACTAGCTTGTGCGAGCACTTGTAAATCAGAAATACTTAAGTAATTTCGAAGTAAACACTAGTAATGCACGGTAACGCTAAGAAAATAACTTTTATCAATTTTCTTAGCGTTAACTTCGAAATTACATATTTGAAATTGTCTTGACTGCTTATTTATTTTTTTGGTAGCCAAAATATATAAACGCTGAGCTTAAAAACAACTTTACATTTTTTTAACTTTAGGCAATGAATAATGAAACGTTTAGTAAAATTCAACACTCCCTTTAAAAAAGTACCTGATTTAGCAATTTATTCTTGTTGCAGAGTTTACCACTTGGAGATGACAATATTTCGGCAGTTAATGAAAGTGTCGTGTAATTTACAAGCCACGCAAAATATGTCTAATTGCTTTGGTCATGTTTTTAATTAAAAAATTTGTGACTGAAAATTGTGCAAGCGAATACTTAAAATTGCACTCACCACCAAGTAGCGGACAACAGCCTACATATGTATACGCCGGCAACGACCATTCAGAAACTTTTATGAGATCGCAGGAATGCTTCCACTTTAACACATGTAGATGCATACATTCATACATATACATACATATATCCCTGCAGGGAAAGCTACTAGTTGTGAACTAGAATTCTACCAGTTTGCGTTTCAGCCCAACTAGTTCACGTTCTATCCTTTTTCAATGTCAGCGACTGGTATTTTTAACATTGCCATGTCCTACGAGATGTCAATTGTCAGGCTATGCATCAGCATCTACTAGTAGAAATACTAGTGGCATCATACCAGTTGATGAGATAGTCTGCCAATTCATCCCCTATGAAAATAATACTAAATGCCTTTTTGCTCGCCAACAGTCGCAATGGCCGACAGAGCAAAGCACTCGCGTAGTATGCCTGAGGTACCAGGTTCAAGCCCTGGCGCAGGGAAAATTTTTTTTATTTCGCAATGTTAAAAATACCAGTCGCTAACATTGAAAAAGGATAGAACGTGAATTAGTTGGGCTGAAACGCATACTGGTAGAATTCTAGTTCACAACTAGTAGCCTTCCCTGCAGGGTTATATTTAAATTGAAATAATTATTCCTACTTACATTGATCTAACTTTAAAAATCTTAACCAGCTCCAAGCGGTNCAGCATCTACTAGTAGAAATACTAGTGGCATCATACCAGTTGATGAGATAGTCTGCCAATTCATCCCCTATGAAAATAATACTAAATGCCTTTTTGCTCGCCAACAGTCGCAATGGCCGACAGAGCAAAGCACTCGCGTAGTATGCCTGAGGTACCAGGTTCAAGCCCTGGCGCAGGGAAAATTTTTTTTATTTCGCAATGTTAAAAATACCAGTCGCTAACATTGAAAAAGGATAGAACGTGAATTAGTTGGGCTGAAACGCATACTGGTAGAATTCTAGTTCACAACTAGTAGCCTTCCCTGCAGGGTTATATTTAAATTGAAATAATTATTCCTACTTACATTGATCTAACTTTAAAAATCTTAACCAGCTCCAAGCGGTCTCGAACCTGCGGTCCCAGAACCAGAACCAGTAGTCTTCACGTGACGCCAGAGCCGACATTTGTAAGAAAAGCAATTAATTGCGTTTTATTTTAGGCTTTGGCACTTCAAAGGCACGCTTAAGTTCTTCGAAAATTTCGAACTGGTAGGCACATACTAGTTTATGAACTAGTATTTTTTCTAACTGGTTTGGGATTTCACTGCAGGGTATATGACAACGCTGTAAATATGGTCACTCGCCTGTGGGCTTATTTACTGCCACAGTTCGTTTGTTGCAACTATGCAGATGCCATGTATATTTTCACGCGGCACTTTTTCTTGTTTCGCATGCAAGGCTTATGTATGTACATATGTACATACATATGTATCACATGTATCTATAGTTACAAATTTTTATTTTCGTGATATTTGTAAATTCATGCACACGAATACAAGCTACGAGGGGCCACGTCAGAGATCTCGCCCGAGCGTGGTTACGTAATGAATTCTTGAAATGCTTGTTTGTTGCTCATACGACACGTTGTCACCGATGTCGTAGCTGTTAGTGGCAGTTAATGCCTTGTTGTAGCTCCTGTTATTTCATGCCTCTTTAATATTAATTTAAAATTTTCCTTACATCTGTTTTTATACCCGAGCGCACTTGTGCACAAGGGTATTATAACTTTGTTCACATAACGGTTGTTGAATCGAGAGAGATATGGACAAATGTAAACATAAATGATCGGAATGAAAAGAGAGATCGATTAAGCAGTGACTGTCTGTCCGTCCGCCCGTCTGTGCACACGATAACTCGAGTAAAAATTGAGATATCTTAACGAAACTTTGTACGTGCACTTCTTTCGAGGGTGGAACGGACAATATTGAAAATGACCACGCCTACCTCCCATATAACGGTAATTTTCAGCAATACGAAAACTGCGATATTTTAGTAACTACTAAAGATTATTCACTCAAAATAGATATTTACAATAATTTTTAGACGAAAGAGAACACCATTATAAATTTTTGCAAAATGGGCGTAGCCACCCCCACTTATGGTTACATGTGTATATCTTGGTAACTGCTGCACCAATTTCTTCCAAACTTGGCACAGTTGTTAGCCTTGGTACATCATACCAAATCGCCGAAAAATTTTAAAACCGGACAATAACCACGCCCACATCCCATATAACGGTAATTTGGAGAAATACGAAATCTTCGATAAATCAGTAAATATTAATGAAAATATATTTTAATTGATGGTTGCAACAATTCTTTACCAAGAAATACGTTCATGTTAAAATTTTGGAAAATGGGCGTGGAACCGCCCACTTAAGATCACATATATGTATATCGGTAACCGTTCTATCAATTTGTACCAAACTCGGTATGGTTATTGTGCTTGCAACATAAAAGCAAAACGTTGAAAATTATTGAAATCGTACTGAAATTGAGGCCACTTGTGATATAACGGTAAATTTCAGAAATGCTTGAAACTTCAATGTTTCGAAATTTAAGGACGCTAGTTTACTCAAAATTGATACACCCCGGCTTACCATGTAGCAGTAAGTTTCGAAAAGTTGAAAATCATATATTTAATACTTGCGCCGGCTATTTAATGTTCGGTTCCGTCCGAACTTAGACTTTCTTACTTGTTAACCTACATATCGTCGCTTGGCGCGCAATACCTCGTATCCGCCAAATGCAATACCACACATGAGGTGGCTGAGCAAAAAAATTATAACATGAAATTAAAAAAGAAAAAAAAATTAGTTTCAGTACCCGGTCTCAGTGCTTGGCTACTTCATAAATTTAATGGTCAATAATTTTAGTAGAAACTCATATTTAGAAAGTTCAGTTAGAAAACCATTCAAAAGTTTAGAAGAAAATACATTTATTTGCACTTTTGTGAAATTTTCGTATACATACGTCGTATTGCATTTGGGTGTTTCCATACAGCCGTACGCGACATTCGTACGCTTATAGAGTAACGTAAATCTATCAAAAATAGAAGTTACAGAAAAAAAAGATTACGGTTATGTTGCAACCAAAGGGTGCTACGTTTGAGAAAAAATAAGCAGCCTCGAAACTTTGGTGTGGAAAATATCCGTTCAAAACCAGGTGATAACGTACGCGACAAAAAAAGAAGTGGTTTTAAGGCACATATACATATATGCGAAAGTCTGCGAATCATGAGAGTTTTTCTTTTCTTTAAAAATTCCTAAACTAAGCTAAATAATGTACCTTTACAATCCTTCCATTTTTTGATAGAAATTATCTCTGGTTAATTTTTATTAAAAAAAATTATAATAACGTACGCGACATAACGTACGCGACAGATTTTTCCCCCATACAATATTTTTACTAGTAACACATACTAAATTAAATTTTTTCAGTTCTTCTCTCCACCGTTTCGCGTTTTCAAAACCTTTTTCCGCCATCTGAATACGAAATTTAAAGTTATAAAGCCGTTTGAATTCATTTGCTTGCATTTTCGGTTTACATTTTCATGGAAACACGCATATATGCGAAAGTCTGCGAATCATGGGAGTTTTTCTTTTCTTTAAATATTCCTAAACTAAGCTAAATAATGTACCTTTACAATCCTTTCATATTTTAAGAGAAATTATCTCTGGCTAGTTTTATATTAAAAAAAAAAAAAATAACGTACGCGACATAACGTACGCGACAATTTTTCTCGTAAGTAATAAAATGTATTTATTGAGAACTCTTCTCGCCACCGTTTCATTGTTTTACAACTATTCTAAATAATTTAAATGGAAAATTTGCAATTAACATTGGTTTCGATGTATTTGATTGAAATTTTCGTACTTACAATAACGTATGCGACATACTTTAAAGAGTAATAAAATTTGTTTTACTTCGGTTGGAAGAAAATTTTACTGTATAGGGGTATTCTCTGAGTCTTGCAAAGCCCCTGCACGGTGTACGGATTGCACGGGTTGCAAAGCTGTCCCAAACGAAAACCGGTTTTAACCGTGCAATCTGTGCACCATGCAAGGGCTTTGCAAGACTCAGAGAATACCCCTTATATCTTTAACTGGAAGAATTCTCGTTTAAGAATTGTAATCTGCATTACCTGCGACTGCCAATATACAAATGACATAGACAAACAATGTTTTTGCATAACGTACGCGACATTAGAATACTATCAGAAGCAAATAAAAAAATTACCGTTATTCGAGCTCTAACTTCTCCTTTTTCTCATTTTTATAGTTAGTTGTTATTGCAAATTTGATTCTAAGATTTAATTTAGTTAATAGGAAAGAGAAAATAGTTCATTTCATTAGAGAAAACTGAGTCGAAGAGACATTCAGTTTTACTCCTCCATTTTTGAGTTTTAAAATTCCAATAAGCAGAAATACTTCTATAATATAAAAATTCGAGTTTTTCTCTTATTAATTCGTCTTAAAAACCCTTTTCAGTTGTTTTTATTTGTTCAGTCCTGGTTGACATTTTCATGGAAACACCCATTTGGTGTATATGAGGTACTGCGCGCCAAGCGACGATATGTATGGATTTTGTCATGTGCATCTATATATTTAAGTGTGTATATGTGTAAGTAATTGCAGTATAGGATTACACCTGGTCACATGCATTAAATGTAAAAATAACCAAAAACCCAACGCATTCTGAAATAATAATTAGCGCTATGAAATGTGAGCCATGTAAATTGATGTCGAATCCCGATTTTATAAATATGCTTAAATAATGGAAAATGCCCCATGGAAATTACGAGTTATAACATGCCGATGATAAATATATGAACATACTTATGTTTCAATGATTAATTCGAAATTTATGAGTATCGTAGGTGTATATGGGAGAACAAGAAATTAAAGAAGTTTGAGTATTTATCTCATTAGCTCTTCAAACCATACCACTTTGTAATTAAAGACTGTAGCTTAGGTTAATCAAAAGCTCAACTGCTCTATTTTTTTGATTTTTTATTTCAATTTTACAGGTCTTTATCATATATTGATTCTCAAGGGTGTTTTTTTGTTAATCTTTTTCGCTACTCTCATTCGGAACCTTCAACTTCGTCTTATTTGCGCTTGTAACAACCTAAGCGATTTTGGACGAGTTCAATGAAGCACGCCAGTCATTTTTCTTTTGTGCCAACTGACGCCAATTGGAAATCCCAAGTGAAGCCAAGTCTTTCCATCGCAGTGGGGGCCTCCCTCTTCCACAGCTATTTCAATTCGATGCACTATGTCCATCGTTCTATCGTCTGCGGTACTCGCCGTCGCCAACGCGTAAAGGCCCGAAAAGCTTCCGAAAATCTTTCTCTCGAATACTCCAACAGCCGCCTCATCGGATGTTGCCATTGTTCATACTTCTGCGCATGGGCATGATGAGTGACTTATAGAGTAAGGTTTTTGTATGTTGAGAGAGAACTTTGAGGATGCTGGTTCCCAAGTACACGAAATTCTCTACTGGGTGCCAAGGCGCGAATGTGCTGCCTGTTTGTTATCCAACATGGGAAAGGCAGAACAGACTTCGCGGTTTTTGATACCGATGATACCAATGTCATTGGCATCAGCAACTCTTATTATCGTCTCCAACATCAGATTAAAGAAGACACATGGAAGAGAGTCGCCCTGTCTGAAGCCTCGTTTGGTGGCGAACGGATCGGAGAGGTCTTTCCCAATTCTGACGGAGCTGGTGGTATTGCTAAACGTCATTTACACAGTCGTATCAGTTTGGCGGGAATGCCAAATTCAGACATAGCGACGTATAGGCAACTCCTTTTAGTGCTGTCGAAAGCGGCTTTAAAGTCGACAAATAGGTGGTGAGTGTCGATTCTTTACTCGCGGGTCTTTTTCAAGATTTGGCATATTGTGAATACCTGGTCCGTGGTGGATTTCCCAGGCCTAAATCCACACTGATAAGGCCCAATCAGTTCATTGACGGTGGGCTTCAGTCTTTCACACAATACGCTCGATAAGACCTTGTAACCTATGCTTAGAAGGCTGATTCCGCGGTAGTTGGCGTGAATGGCGGGGCCGCCTTTCTTGTGGATTGGGCAGAGCACACTTAAATTCCAGTCATTGGGCATGCGTTCATCTGACCATATTCTGCATAGGAGTTTGTGCCTGCATCCTATCAACTCCTCGCCACCGTACTTGAATAGCTCAGCAGACAGGCCGTCAGCTCCAGCAGCTTTGTTTTTTTCAGCCGCATTATTGCTATTCGTACCTCGTCATGGTCAGGCGGAGGGACATCGAATCCGTCATCATCGACTGGGGGCTTTGGTTCTTCTTCTCCACAACTTTCCGTGCTATTCAGTAGCGTGGAAAAGTGTTCCCTCCATAATTTAAGTATGTTTTGAACATCGGTAACTAGGTCGCCATTGTTGTTCTAACAGGAGTACGCCCTGGTCTTGAAACCTTCGTATCGTTGAAAACAACGTATCGGTCGTTAAATATAAAAATCAGAATTAATCGAAAAGAATCGAAAAGTGCGATGCGGACATTCTTAATATTAATATTAAGGGCTCATATTTTCTGGAACTTATTTTGGCGTCTAAACGAAACTTTTGAGCGTAGTTTCGAAGAAAAAAATATATAGTTTTTTTCTGAATCACCCCAGTGCACATGGTTCAGTCCTGGTGGGGTACATGTTGAAAGGATTGGATAGCAGGAAAATAATTTTAATTGCATATTTTCGAATTTTTAGATCCCGGGCCCTAATAATGACTTTTGCACAAATTTAAAAATCAAAACTAATCAATACAAACTCTTTGGGTATAGAAATATTATTTTCTACACTTTGTGCATTTATACTAGAAACGTGGTGTATTAAAAAGTATTATTTATTTTTTTCTAAAGCTGCCATTTTGTAAATTTTAGCTAAGAGCGATTTTAAACATACCAATATTTTCAATTCCAAACATTTAGAAAAGTTGTAAGACGACTATCAAATAAATTCCAATTATTCGGCAAACGAGTGTTATAAGTACTTATGTATTGTAATTATTATTGCATAAATTGTAATCTATCAATATTTAAGCAAGAGTTCAACACAGAATTGTGACTGACAGTCACAGAATTGTGACTGACACGAATCCCGGACGTGCTCATAATACTTTTGTATAGCCTATTCCAGTAAGTATATCTACATACATCTGTGGTGTCCGGTACATAAATGATATATCCATTTTTGATATTTTCGTTTTTTTTTGCCTTTGCTCAGTTTTAGATATTTCTTTGGAAATGCAAGTGACCTTTTTAAATTTAAATAGAGTTGTCAATTACATAACTATATGGGTATATCTTTAGAACTCTTGATTTTCGACATTAATAAAATTTGTTTCACATTCATCTAACTGCTTTCACCTTATTCTTTGAACCTTGAAACATATGTAAATAAAAAATGGAGTTTTTAAGCTAAGTAGTGTAAAAGGGGTATTCCTAAGTGACGGGCGGGGCATTTTAACCCTTGTTTACTGAAACTTTTAGTAAATTTACCTTATTACGGGTGGGGCAACATATTGTGAGGGGTGGGACGAGTAACCATTGAGGAAACAAAGTTCGCGAGAAAAATGAACGCTACTGACTTGATGTGAATATTTATTATATTTTTAATGAGGGCACCTCATTTGAACAATGGGAATCTTAAGAATTTGTTTGTTAAGTTAAAAAATACTTATTTTGTTGTGACGGGTGTGACGGGTGTGACATCCAACATGCAATTCTATGAACGCTTTTAACTTCTCGAAGTAAATGTATTTTAAAGTTCATGAATTGTTCTTTCTTTTTGGATAGTCATTATTTGCATTGTCGCCTTTAGTACATGAGGAATGTCTTGAAACCCTGACGCAAAATTATTACAGCATATTATATATACATTTATAACAATAAATAGCAAAAATAGGGAAAAATAAATCGAAAAAATCTATTTCTAAAGAATTATTCCACAGATTTAAACACAATTTATGTAATTAATTTTTTTACCTCAGGCGTCGTCTTCGCTCTAATGGCTCAAAAGAAGAATACGTAATAAAAAACCTAAATAAATAATAAATAATACAGAACTACAAAAAAAATGTATAAAGGTCCGTTTGCCCAGACTAGGGGTCTATAAGTTTTTGTGGTCGTTGAACACGCATCAGGAGGTCCGTTTTGATCTATCACGTCAGAATTTTTTTCTAAACTCAAAACATGGTGAACTTGATGTGAAAAATACTGAAGGATTAATTTTTAGTTTGGTATCGAGGGGCTCCTGAGCTCGCTATTTATGAATATGAAGTCATTTAGGAATTAAGCAATTTTTTCGAATATTTACCGCCATATTGGATCCGTAATTTTGAACTTTGAAAATCTAACTTCATATTCGTAATTAATGTGCCAGCGGAAAATTGGATTTTTTTTCTTGAGTTTCCTTTCAGATACTAAATTTCGAATATTCATAACTCTGGTTTTATTAAAGACACACATTCAGTTTTAGTGTCATTTTCAAGAGTATATTACATATATAGAATATAGTTCTTCAATGCCATATTCTAAAATCAAACGTTTTTTGCCGTTACGTGCAAAAACAAGAAAACTCAGTTAAATTTTAATAATAATAAAGAAACAAAAACAATGCTCAATCATCACTTGACTCACTGGAGTTTTAGTTAGTTTTGGGATTACAACGAGCGGGTACGTTTCAGATCGGATCGAATGAACAGATTTAGAGATTTTGACAATATACCTATGAAACTATGCATAATCACCATAATCAAAAGCTCTAGACTCTCTCTTGCTGACACCACAGATATGTAAATTCGCGGCCGCTATGATTAATGAACCAATTAAGGTAATATTGTCAGGTTGTCTCAATCAGTTTGTTTGTATAAATGCTTGTACATACATTTGCGTATACACATACGGAAATTTTGTTCACTTTTTAAACTGGAAAATTAAAATTTTATCGCACTGGTGTGAACTTGGAGATAAGTACGTACAATGTACATATATGAACTAATGTATGTATGTACAAACACTAACATGGTGTGTAAGAGCAAATCTATTATTATTAATATTATTATGTACTCTGCGGGAAATTATCTAACTATAAGCTAACTTGAAGTTGATTAGAAAGGAACTAAAGGTCACTACTAACTGTATATTTTCTTTGGGGAATACGAACTATATTTCTATGGCGATGGCCGCAAAGAACTCAAGGGCGGTTATCTCTGCATTAGATGTAGTCAAACCTACTTTTGGACATAAAATAACAAAAAAAAATATTTTTTTTTAACTTTTTTATTTGTTTACTTTATTTTAGTACATTGCATATTTGTTGACATATTCTGCTGAAGGTGGTCCCATATTCGAACTCCGTCAGACATAATTTTAAAATGATAATATATAATCTCGATCCTCCTTTTATTTGTCCTCAATTCGAAAAAGTATTTGTGAAGTGCAGACCGAATGTGTATTCAAAGTAAAAGTTTTATGAGGATATTTAAATAGAAGCCTCTTTAAAGAAACCAATCACCCGATTACGTCTGCATTATTCCTGCATTATTTTTCAACTAGTTCCAAGTTAGCTTTTTGTAACTAACTACAAGTTATATATGTATTTTATACAAATCCCGCAAAAAAATAACTTCAAGTTGGTATTTTTTATTAATTGATAATTTTTTCTGCAGGGTAGGTATTTACATTATAAAATACTTGAGTATGAGCTTTATATTATTGTATTTACATAGTATACAAAATCACACATAAACATACATACATATGAATACATAAACATGTATACAAACTTATGTATATGCATTGTACAGCAATTTCACAACAAATACCTGCATATACATAGTATGTCTGAACATGAATGTAATACAAGTGCGTCCTTTATATCGTAGCTGCTGACCACTTCGCTTTAACCTATTAAATCTTGCTACCATATCACAAGTTTAATTAAATTTGCCTGCGGTTTCAATAATATCAACAAACTACACTCTGATGTATAAGTGGCTCTTGTAATAATTAATATGCTTTTTTTTTTAATATTGTAATGGCATTTTGAAGGATGGTCTCAACAATGCTCTTTATTGGCAGACGTTTTTTAGCTTATCTCTATCTTACTAATATTATAAATGTGACAGTTCGTATGTTTGGATGTTTGGGAAATCATCACGCGGAAACGACTGAACGGATTTGCATGAAATTTTGTGCGCGGATAGCTTACGGGCCAGAATGGTTAATAGGCTGTTCTCTTAAGAGTTGCCACCTGTAAGAAATGTGTAATTTAATTAATACGCGGAAATAAGTGAACTGATTTGCATGGAAGTTTTCACACAGATAGCTTATGAGCTAGGTTGGAGAATAGGATACTTTTTTGTAAGAGTTGCCACCTGTAAGAAATGTGTAATTTAATTAATACGCGGAAATAAGTGAACTGATTTGCATGGAAGTTTTCACACAGATAGCTTATGAGCTAGGTTGGAGAATAGGATACTTTTTTGTAAGAGTTGCCACCTGCTAAAAAAGCTTAATTATATTAATACGTAGAAACGTCTGAACGGATTTGCATGAAATTTTGCAAGCAGATAGCTTATGGTCTACAGTGGAAAATAGGCTAAATTTTTGGAAGAATTGCCATTTGATGAAGTTTGATTGAATTAACACGCGGAAACGACTGAACAGCTTTGCATGAAATGTCACAAAGAGATAGCTTATGATCTACGTTGGAAAATGGGCTACTATTTTAAGAGTTGCCACCTATTGGAAAAGTTAAATTAAATTAATGCGCGGAAATGACTGAACTGATTTGCATGAAAGTTTGCACACAGATGGCTTATGACCTAGATTAGAAAATAGGCTACATTTTTAAGAATTTCCACCTGTTTGAAAATGAAATTTTGCTCACGGATGGTTTATGACCTGGACTGAAAAATAGGCAACTTCCTTAACTGGTTTCCCGATCAGAACGAAATTTGGTACACTTGTTATGGATTTCGCAAAGATGGTATTAGACTGAAAGTAATTCCGATAACTCAAGGCCCCTCCCATACAAATTGGAATTTTCATATTACATACATATTTCTGGAAATATTTGAGGGAGAAAACTGGAACTTGGTATAGAGATATGTATGTGAAATCAATGTTGGCATTAATCGATTGATTTTTTAATCAATTAGTTAATTCGGCTAAATTCAATCTGATTACAGTTAATCATGATTAATTTTAATTTGATTAAACAGCTAATCGTAACCATGATTAAAAAAATAAATTTTTAATCATTAAGTCTTAATTTGATCAAGTAGGTTTGGGGATTAATTAATTTATGCTGGAATTTTCCTGTGCACACAAAGCAAGTTAATCCGGTATGGCTACCCTGCAAAAATCGTTGGACCATGTAGTCTATTTGTGGTAAATTGGAGTACTTACAAAAGTGTTCCTCTGTCATGCTGTAGCGGACCAACTCGTGTCTCTGCGCCAGCTTATTGTTTGTTATCCGATCACTGCTCGTGTTTTACCGAAACGTGATTGAAGTTGAGCATTTGAAAACACATTTGCATGTCTGGCTGTAGCTAAACGTGTAGAGATGCTCGCTTAGTACTTAGCTCCCAGCATGTTCGGGTTCGAAAGCCATCAGCGGCAACATGTAATTTTTAATTTTTGTCTTGGTTTTTATTAATTTCGAAAAAGCATTTGAGAAGTGAAGAACAAAAGCTTGTACAAATGAAAAAATATAACAACAATGCCATTGTTAATATGTTGGAGTAGTTTTGTATATGGTCCTGCCCTAGGACATCGCAATGTTAATTGGACCATATTTTTTATATGAATTGTGGTTAATTTTGGAGTACTCTTTGGTCCTTAGGGAGTACTCGATTTTTGCAGGGTAAGTCGGGTTTTCTCATCAATCTGAGCAATGTGGTGTGCATTTTCATTAAGATCTATACCAACAAACATTTTACAAACTAAGTTTGTAAAAGTTCCCAGTTAATGTATTACTAATAACAATAATTATAATTTTTTTATATTATGTTATGTGTACGGACAAACTAGATTAACATTTTAATCGTTAATTTTTAATCGTTAATTCGATTGAAATTTTGCCAACACTGTGTGAAATCATATTCATACTCACGGAGAAAAAAGGACGTTTCTGGAAAAGAGGCGTAGCACCTTCCATACTGACTGAAAGTTTTATATTGCATATCTCTTCAAATGTTTGGGGTAAAGTACTCAAGCTTGGTATGGAAATACAAATGTATGTATGTATGTGAAACTAATACCATACTCATGGAGAAAAATGAGATTTATTGGAAAAGGTGGGGCAACTCCCATGCAAATTGATTTTTCTATGTTGCATATCTCTGGAGGTATTTATTGCAGAGGACTGGAACTTGGCACCGAGATGTGTATACATAATGAATTCCATACTCATGGAGAAAAATTTGCGTTATTCGATAAGGGGCATGGTACCTCCCGCACAAATTTGCTATTTTATACTGCACAGTGGCGTAGCCAGGATTTGGCTTTGGGGGGGGGATGAAAAAAAATTTCCATCGCTAACTTAAATCTGTGACACTAGAGGCGTCGCCTGAGTGCATTCTTTCATATACTTATGTATGTGCCAGTTTTACCGTTATATAATTTTTATCTACTCGTTTATTCCATGGGGTATTCATGCTTTATTTAAATTTAAAAAATTATATTACTATACCGTTTTAAAAATCTGAAAATTCACTGCGGGAAATTGTTTTATTCTCTTTTTGTCTTCGCCTTCTCCTTTTTGCATTTATAAGTTTTGAAAAAAGGTTTTGAGCGACCATTATATCACATTCCTAGGCAAGTTTTGAAAGAATATTTTCAATACTAAATTTCATTAAAACAAAATGTCGAAATCAGCTTCATATAGAAACAGTGTCATCGTTAATTTAGAAAGAGATGTTCTTAAATATCATAACTTTACGACACTTCCATATTGACTAGATTTAACTATTTATTTTATTATATTTTAATTTGAATTATTTTTTTATAAAAATATAGTTTATTCCTTAACAAACACTAAATGAAAATAAGTTTAATCTTTGAACAACATTAAAAAAAAATCGACAAGCTTTCGTGAAAATTNTATTTTATTATATTTTAATTTGAATTATTTGTTTATAAAAATATAGTTTATTCCTTAACAAACACTAAATGAAAATAAGTTTAATCTTTGAACAACTTTAAAAAAAAATCGACAAGCTTTCGTGAAAATTTCGAACTTTCTATTTCAATTTTATCTCTTAATATTTTGCAGTTTTTTAGCTCATTCAATTTTAGTCTAATAAAGTGCAAATTTAAAGTAGCTGTGATTTACAGTTGATGTATGGCATATTTTTGACGATG
This sequence comes from Rhagoletis zephyria, assembly GCF_001687245.7. Classification (NCBI taxonomy): domain Eukaryota; kingdom Metazoa; phylum Arthropoda; class Insecta; order Diptera; family Tephritidae; genus Rhagoletis; species Rhagoletis zephyria. Next base: position 300,458 of record NW_016157236.1, read on the forward strand.
TCGGTAATTTTCTTCCATATTATCAAAGTATGTTCGACGATTTTTTTAATGAAGAAAATGAGCAACGCCGGCATCAAAAAAAAAATATTAAAAATCAACGATAAGTCGCAGCTATGTATTTTAAACTTGCGCTTTATTTGAATTGATCGGGCTACAAAACTGCATACTCCAAATATGTATTTCTAGGAAATCTAATTAAAAAGCTTTACGAAAGTTTGTTGATTTTTTTTTAATGTTGCGCAAAGATCCATTTATCCATTCATAATAACTTTAAAAAAATTGTTTGTAAAGAAGTGTATCTTAAAATATCTGCCTTGACATTTATGTTAAAAGTGTAAAATATGTAAATGAACCTACATTAACTTTCCTGTGAATACCATCAAATCATTGGTCTTGAAGGGAATCTATGTATGCATGCATGCATAAGAGCAAATTAAAAAGTCGATACAATTTACAGTCGAATAAGTGTAAAATACAGTTTTTATATAGATTTCGTAATGAAGGAACAATTTTATTTCCCAACACTGTTGGGAGCTAAGCAAAATGGCCTAGGGTATTTCGCAAATATTCAAATACATAATCCACCAACCGATAATTTTATATATTCATTAAAAGATAATTTGTCATCAGTCTGAAATAAAAAAATTATAAATCGGAAGGGTAAAATAGTATTGTGTTATTAATTCAAAAATAAAAAGTTTAATTTCACTGACGAAGGGAGAGTATCTATCCCTCCCTGGCTACGCCACTGTTACTGCATATCTCTAGAGGTGTTCATGGTAGAGTACTGGGACTTGGTACTGGGGTATGTAAAATCAATTCTAAATTCATGGAAGAAGATTAGGGTTATAAGAAAAAGGGGCGTGACACTTCCTGTACAAATTGACTTTTTCTTGCCACATATCCCCGGAAGGGTTTTGTGGAAGAATACTTGAACTTGGTATGGAGTTGCGTATACAAAATATATCAATTGCACATGAAAAAAATGTGAGTTATTAAAAAAGGAAGCATGGCGCCTTCCATACATACTAAAAATTTCTTAATACATATCTCTGGAAGTATTTGTAATTTGTTATGGAGATTTATTTTATAAGTGCCGTACTGACAGAATAAATTTCATTAAATGGAAAAGGGAGAGCCGGGTTCCTCCTTGTAATGCGAAGCTGTCATGATACCTCTTGAGGCATTTGTTATAGTAATGAGGAGTGGTATTTTATCAAGGCCAGGTTACTAAATTTGAGTTGGAAATATTAGAACCCACCGTGGCACCTCCAAGAAGGTTACACGTTCACGCGTCGTATCCCTGGAACCATTTTAAGGTAAACTTATCTTGATATCTTTCGTATGCCTAGCGCGCAGACGAGATTTTATAATTTCATAGTTTTAAACGGCCTAAGTACCTTAACTCGCTTAAAAAATAACGAGCTATATATTTATAACAAAATGGGCACAGAAATAAAATAAAACACCATTAAATTATTTTTCATAATTATATAAAAACGTGGGGTGAAACCCGCGGGTATAAGCTAGTATCTACATAAATATGTATTAACACAAACGGAAATTTCGCAAATTTGTCATATTTCCCAATTGAATGTGAAATAACACAAATTTACTATATTTTATTACTCGTTGAGCAATAAGACCAACTTATATACTTAACAATTGAGAAATAAAGCAAAAAAGTCCACATAGGTAGTCGCCCAGTTACATTTGGCAAAACGTAGTACATGAACAAGTTAAATGGACGGATTTGTAAGTATACAATTTGAAAGTATCCAGCGTCGCTGCGTTCCGCGTTCGACGTCGCGCTAGTGTCCCTCGCCCCCTCCCCTCCTTTCAAAATTATGCCCTGGTGATATTACAACCGTTTAGAAAAAAGAATAATAGCAAAATGACACTACTTCACTTCTGGAACTGCTTTTCAATGTCCAAGTAATTGGAATTATGGCGTATGGTATTATGGAATGCACCGCACCAATGATGGAATTATACCAGGTGAAGTAATCTTCTTCCTCTTATTTATTGACGCTGTAACCGCCTAAGCGATTTTGGCCGAGTCCAAAACAGCACGCCAGTCATTTCTCTTCTGTGCTAACTGACGCCAACTGGAAATGCAAAGTGAAGCCAAGTCCTTCTCCACCTGGTCCTTCCAACGCAGAGGAGGCCTTCCTCTTCCTCTGTTACCAGCATCTCGGCCCGCGTTGAATACTTTCAGAGCAGGAGCGTTTCTGTCCATGCGAACGACATGACCAAGCCAGCGGAGCCGCTAAATTTTAATTCGCTGCACTATGTCTATATCGATGTAAAGCTCATANAGGAGGCCTTCCTCTTCCTCTGTTACCAGCATCTCGGCCCGCGTTGAATACTTTCAGAGCAGGAGCGTTTCTGTCCATGCGAACGACATGACCAAGCCAGCGGAGCCGCTAAATTNATCTTGGCTACAACAAGATAGTGGTCCGAGTCGATGTTTGGCCCTCGGAGTGTACGTACGTCTAAAACGCTGGAAGCATGCCTTCGGTCTATTACAACGTGGTANGCATGATGAGTGACTTATAGAGTGTGATCTTTGTACGACGAGAGAGGACTTTACTTCTCAATTGCCTACTCAGCCCAAAGTAGCACTTGTTGGCAAGAGTGATTCTCCGTTGGATTTCAAGGCTGACATTATTATTGGTGTTAATGCTGGTTTCGAAATTGTAACTGTCAACAGTGACGTGGGTGCCAAGGCGCGTATGCTCTGACTGTTTGTGTAATGACTGGAGATACTTCCTTATTCTGACGGAGCTGGTGGTATTGCTCAACGTCATTTTACACAGCCGCGAAGACAGCTTCTCTGCGTGCTGTCGAAAACGGCTTTGAAATCGACAAATAGATGGCGTGAGGCGATCCTCACCACCGCACTTTAATAGCTCAGCTGGCAGGCTGTCACCTCCAGCAGCTTTGTTGGTTTTCAAGCGCGCTATCGCTATTCGTACCTCATCATAGTCAGGTGGTGGAACATCGACTCCATCGTCATCGACTGGTGGCTCGGGTTCTTCTTCTCCACTAATTTCAGCGCTGCTACCATTCAATAGGGTGAAAAAGTCTTCCCTCCATACTTTAAGTACATTCTGGACATCGGCAACTTCGCCATTGTTTTCCTTACAGGAGTTCGCCCTGTTCTTGAAACATTCCGTAAGTCACCTGAACTTCTGGTAAAATTTTTGGGCGTTTTTCCTGTCGGCTAGCATTGCAAGCTGTTCGCGTATTTCGGCCTCTCTCCTCTTATTGCGGCAAATACTTCTCGCTTTCTTCTTCAGTTCCCTATAACGGTCCCAAATAGCTCACGTTGCGCCCGATCGCAACGTGGCCCTAAGGCGGAGCTTCTTGACATTCCTCATCGTACCAGTTGTTCTTTCGGGAGCGCTGAAATCCAACTACTTCTTCGGCGGCGGTACTTAATGATCAGGAAATGTGGTTCAACTGCTCGCTTATGTCGGATTGTTGAAGAGCGGTCTCAGAGAGTAGGTGTGTGAGTCGAGTGGCGAATAAATTGGCCGTCTGTTGTGATTGCAGCTTTTCGACGTTAAGCTTTCCTTGCATTGTTGGGCGCACATTTTTGCTGCGCAGAGGCGGGTGCGCATCTTGGATACAAAAAGATAGTGGTCCGAGTCGATGTTTGGCCCTCGGAGTGTACGTACGTCTAAAACGCTGGAAGCATGCCTTCGGTCTATTACAACGTGGTAGATTTGGTTTCTCGCTTTTCGATCTGGAGACAGCCATGTAGCTTGGTGGATGTTCTTATGCTGGCACCTATTACTACATATTACCATGTTTCCGGCCCCGGCGAACTCGACCAGCCTCGCTCCGTTATCGGACGTTTCGTCGTGGAGGCTGAATTTTCCGACAGTGGCGCCAAAGATCCCTTCCCTGCCCACCTTGGCATTGAACTCGTCGAGCACGACATTTAGGTCGTGTCGCGGGCAATGCTTATATGTAGCTCTAAACGCTCATAGAAGATATCCTTGGACGCCTCGTCCTTCTCTTCCGTCGGGACATGTGCGCAAATGAGCGAGATGTTGAAGAATCCCGCTTTGATGCGGATTGTGGCTAGACGTTCGTCCACCGGGGTGAACGCCAGTACTCGGCGACGGAGTCTCTGTCCTACCACGAATCCGACACCAAATTTGCGCTCCTTTACGTGGCAACTGTAGTAGACGTCGCAAGGCTTCACACTTACTTTTCCTTGCCCCGTCCATCGCATTTTTTGGATGGCGGTGATGTCAGCCTTTGTCTTCTCGGGGACATCTACCAGCCGGGCAGAGGCACCTTCCCTATTAAGCGTCCGGATATTCCAGGTGCATACCCTTGAATCATAGTCCTTTATACGTTTGCCGTGGTCCTCAACAAAAAAAGGGGGTCTCATCCGAGGCTGTTTGTTATTTTTCATTGGGCGGGGTTTTAGTGTGGCGGGACCCAAACCCAGCGCACGCGAGGTTATACGCCTTCTCACTTTAGCTCGGGTGTTTGGTGGCTACCCAGACGATACGTGGATACAAATATCCGGACGTTGTGAGCTGCGACTGGAACCGTACGCACAAGAATCTCTTCTGGCCACTCCAAGGTGAATGGCAGTCATAAGTTTTCCACTTCTGCGCACAGAACCATCCCCCAGGTGAAGTAATATTAGAGCAAAAAGAAAGATTCTGACACTGCCTTATTTTAAAATCTAATATATAAAAATCCCGTGTCACTGTGTTTGTGGTCGAACTCCTCCTAAACGACTCGACCGATCATTAAAGGGGGCGTGATTTAATTTTTATACCCGAGCGCACTTGTGCACAAGGGTATTATAACTTTGTTCGCATAAAGGTTGTTTGTAACAGCCAGAACGAATCGAGAAATGTATACATAAATGCTCAGAATGAAAAGAGAAATCTATTAAGCCATTTCTGTCCGTCCGTCCGTAGGTCCGTCTGTCTGCCGTGTACACGATAACTCGAGAAAAAATTTAGATATTTCAATGAAATTTGGTAAGTAGGTTGCCCTTTATCCAAGGTAGGTTGGGACTGAAAATGGGCAAATCGGACAATAACCACGCCCACCTCCCACATAAAGGTATTTTCGAAATATGCAAAAACCACGAAATTTCCGTAAATACTAGATCAAAATTATTGAAAGTTGGTACGCGAAATAGAATTGTGGTACAAAATAAGACAGTAGTGACATTTTTCGAAAATGGGCGCAGCGCCGCCCACTTACGATGATATGCTGTATCTCTGTAGTCCCTTCACCAATCCCCACCAAACTCGATACGAACATTGCTTAGAGCCTGTGAAAATTTGTGAAATCAGACAAGAACTACGCCTACCTCCCATATAACAGTAATTTACAGAAATACGAAAACTGCTATAAATTGGTAACTATTTAAGCCAATTTACTCAAAATCGATATATACAATGACCTATCAGCAGAAAATTCTACTTAGGGAAATTTTTGGAAAAATGGGCGTGGCACCGCCCACTTACCCCTGCATATGTGAATCTCGGTAACCGGTTTATCAATTTCTACCAAACTAGGTACATTTATCAACCTGGGCTCAAAAAAGCCATATGTTAAAATTTTTTAAATCGGACTAAAATTAACGCCACCTACCATATAACGGTAAATTTCAGAAATACGAAAATTTCGATATTTTGATAACTAAACACGCCAACTTTCAACAGTCTCTTAACAAGACACAATTTTATTGATTCTTTTCTTAATGAGCGTGGCACCACCCACTTATGACTACATACATAAGTGTATATTGATAGCCCCCTTATCAATTTCCACCAAACTTGCTCGAATTATTTCAATATCTCAGAGCATATTATCGAAGCTGTTTGACATCGGGAAAATACTCTTGCTTATCATGCAGTTTAATGAAAAGTGAAAAAACGATATTTAATACGTGCGCCGGGTATATAAAGTGCGTTTTCGCCCGAACTTATACTGCTTTATTTACTTGTATTTGTTCTCATTTTTAATTATTTTAATACATGAAATTATCGGAATGATTGATAACATATGGGTATTTCCATACGTCGCATACGTGACAGCCGTACGTTTCAATGTGATACAAACAAGGAATACAATTTGTTTTCTTTAACTTTTTTGGGCCATTATATAGCACATAATTAGCTCTATATTTAACCGAAAAATTAAAACAATCGAACTGCTTGCTCCTGAAATATAAGTATTTAAAGAGAGTGTCGTTACGTGACAAAAAATGGAAGTAGATTTTTTCTTTTCTTACAAAACCGCAAAACTCTGCGAATTGTGGATGGCTATTTTCATGAAACTTATTTTAATATGATTTGAAGCAATTCTAGTTGTTTTTAGAGTTTTTTGAATTAATGGAACTTGTTTCAATTTTCTTTTACAATCCGAAGTGTGAAAAAGCTTTTACATGAATTTTTATCGCAAATAAAACATGTAATTTATGTAGAATATACTTATATTAAGACTTCAGCGCCAATTCAGGGTAAATTTTTTGGAAATCTATGACTTAATATGTTTCAACTACACACGCCAAATTCGAACCAAATCGGACCATAAATACGGTTTTTCGAAATATCTTAACCTTGGCGCCACCTAGGAAGACCTTTTACGCAAACATGATTCTACTTACATAGCCAGTATATATTTTAAAAAGCAGTCAAATCGGCCCGTAAATACGTTAGATATAAGATTTTTATTTTTTTGTCGTGGTGGACCTTCCGATGGAAACACCCATATGATATTTGTATATACTCGTGACTCGAGGGCGTTAGAATATCTTGAAAATACCGCATCAATTACTGTTTTTGGAGTTATAGGTTGAGCATTTCTATTTGTTTATATTCCTAAATTTAGTGTTTTTTTCGGAATATAACCTGTGGTTTGTAATATGATAATGATAAATGATTTTTGGAGCGTTGTGTAGAGATTGAAGTTGCAAGATTTTACCCGATGCTTTTTTTTGTTCCGTACGTTTTGCTGTTACTCACGTTTTACTCTCACTTAAGAGAGTTATTTTGCTGTTTGACCTTTTTCCAGGATTTTACACAAATTTTACCCCAACCGATACCAAAGATGTATACACATCAGTAAAAAGATTTTTGTCATTATGAATTGAACCCGAGACCTACAACGTGGTAATCGAAAACGCATCTATTCAGCTACAGTAGCTATAGCTATATATATATTGACACAGCAGGGGAAAAATGAGTCCTTAAATTTATTTTAAAAGTTATTATTTTATTAAAATTTCAAATATTGAAGTTTCACAAAAAAATATAGTGATTTTGAAACTATTGACGACACTGCGGTAGTCGACGCGATAGCAAGCAACAAAAATACATGAATACGTGTTCTGACGATATTTTATTATACCCGAGCGCACTTCACAAGGGTATTATAACTTTGTTCATATAACGGTTGTTTGTAACAGCCAAAACGAATCGAGATAGAAAGAAAAGAGAAATCGATTAAGCGGTGACTGTCTGTCCGTCCGTCCGTCTGTGCACACGATAACTCGAATAAAAATCGAGATATCTTAACGAAACGTTGTACGTGGACTTCTGTCGGGCGTAGGACGAGTGGTGTTGAAAATGGGCAAAATCGGAAAATAACCACGCCTACCTCCCATATAACGGTAATTTTCAGAAATACGAAAACTGCGATATTTTAGTAACTACTGAAGATTATTCACTCAAAATTGATATTTACACTAATTTTTAGACGAAAAATAAGAATATTACACATTTTTGGAAAATGGGCGTAGCCACGCCCACTTATGGTAACATGTATATATCTTGGTAAGTGCTGCACCAATTTCTTCCAAACTTGGCACAGTCGTTAGCTAGTACAACATACCGAATCGCTGAAAATGTTTAAAATCGGACAATAACCACGCCCACATCCCATATAACGGTGATTTGGAGAAATACGAAATCTTCGATAAATCAGTCAATATTAAAGATAATATATTTTAATTGATGGTTGCAACAATTCTTTACCAAGAAATACGTTTATGATAAAATTTTGGATAATGGGCGTGGCACCGCCCACTTATGATCACATATATGTATATCGGTAACCGTTCTACCAATTTGTACCAAACTCGGTATGGTTATTGTGCTTGCCACATAAAAGCAAAACGTTGAAAATGATTGAAACCGGAATAAAATTGAGGTCGCTTTTCATATAACGGTAAATTTCAGAAATGCTTGAAACTTCAATCTATATCTATACTAATTATATAAAGAGAAGTCCCTTTTTTTTGTAACATTTAATCTCGCGAACGGCTGGCCCGATTTTAATGAAATTTTGTATATAAATAGCTTTCAGCAACCACCATGTTTTAGGCTAAAAAATTTACTTATTTCCGGTAGGTGGACCAGGGATTGATTTATTCCAAAAAATCTTTTTATTGTCCGATTTGCTTAAAAGTTGGTACGTAGGTAGCGTTTTGCCTAGGTTAGCATATAGGACCCTTTTTTCCGGGAAGTGGACCAGGGACCGATCTGTTCGGAAAAATCGTATCTATGGTCCGATTTGCTTAAAAGTTGGTACGTAGGTAGCGTTTTGCCTAGGTTAGCATATAGGACCCTTTTTTCCGGGAAGTGGACCAGGGACCGATCTGTTCGGAAAAATCGTATCTATGGTCCGATTTGCTTAATTCGGTACGTAGGTAGCTTTTTGCCTAGGTTAGCATATAGGATCCTCTTTTCCGGGAAGTAGACAAGGGACCGATCTATTCGAAAAAATCGTATTTATGGTTCGATTTGCTTAAAATCTGGTACGTAGGTAGTTTTCTGCCAAGATTAGCATATATGATTCCTTTTTTTCGGGAAGTGGACCAGGCACCGATCTATTCGAAAAATCATATTTATGGTCCGATTTGATTAAAGTTTGGTAAGTAGGTTTTGCCTACATAAGCCTATAGGATCCTGTTTTCCAATTTTCATGCAATTTCGAATATAAATAGCTTTGAGCAACCACCATATCAAGGGGCGAATTCGTCACTAGGCAAGTTTTTTTTGCGACAATCAGAAACAGCCAAAAATGTATTCATCAGTTCGTTTTAATATATAATGTAATTCATATATTCCAAGAAAAGGCTTTACTTCATAAGATATTCTTTTGTTCCTAATGAACCAGTATGCATGCTTCGGTTGTAGGTAAGGCGACGACGCACTTGCTATTCTGAAGAGTTTGACAAAAACAAAAGTTCTTGCTTGCGCATACTCTCTAGCGCAAAACACATATGTATGTTTATCTGTATGTATGTCAAAGAACGCCAATCTATATCTATACTAATTATATAAAGAGAAGTCCCTTTTTTTTGTAACAGGTAATCTCGCGAACGCCTGGTCCGATTTTCATGAAATTTTGTACATAAATAGCTTTCAGCAGCCGCCATGTTTAAGGCCACAAAAAATTTACTTTTTCCGGTAGGTGGACCAGGGACAGATCTATTCGAAAAAGTCGTATTTATGGTCCGATTTGGTTTAAATTGGGTGCGTAAGTAGGTTTTTGCCTAGATTAGCATATATAATCTTTTTTTGCGGTAAGTGGACCAGGGACCGATCTATTTGAAAAAATCGTATTTATGGCCCGATTTGCTTAGAATTTGGTACGTAGGTCGCTTTTTGCCTCGATTAACATATAGGATACTTTTTCCGGTAGGTGGACCAGGGACCGATCTATTCGAAAAAATCATATTTATCGTCCGATTTGCTTGAAATTTGATAGGTAGGTAGCTTTTTGCCTAGATTAGCATATTGGATCCTTTTTCCAGTAAGGGGACCAGGGACCGATCTATTTAAAAAAAAAAATTAATTATGGCCAGATTTGCTTCAAATTTAGTACGTAGGTAGCATTTTGCCTGAATTAAAATATAGGATACTTTTTCAGATAGGTGGACCAGGGACCGATCTATTCGAAAAAGAATCTTCTTTATGGTCTGATTTGCTTGAAATTTGGGGCATAGGTAGCTTATTGCCCGGAATAACATATAGGATACTTTTTTCTGATAGGTATATATGGACGGACATATGGTCCGTTTTTCTTGAAATTCGGTACACATATTATAGATATACATAGAATAGAATTGAATGATTGTTTTACAGTTGAAAATGTGTTTTAAGGCGCCGCAAAGCAATCGGGTATTGGCTATTTACGTATACTTATTATCTATACCAATTATATAAAGTGAAGTCCCCTGTTTTTATAAGAGGTGATCTCGCAAACGGCTGTACCGATTTCTTTGAAATTGTGGACGCCTTTTGGTTATAGGCTGATAGTAATTTCGTTATGTCAAGGGAGCATGGTATCTAATATACAAATCGAATTTTTCATACCGCATTTCTCTGGAAGTATTTGTGGTAGACTCCAGGAACTTTATATGGTATCAATATAAATAATGGAGAAGTGTAAATACATATATAATTTTTCGGTACGTGTGTTTGTTAGTGATCTCCTCCTAAACGAGGTTCACTGTATCGAATGAAACAATTCATTTATGTTTTAATTGTATTGAATTTATTTTACTGGGCAACTCAATGTCGCTTTGTAGGTTCTTTTACAATTGAATTCTTAGCCTAACATATTGGGGTATTTATGGGAAATAATTGCTGCATAAGCATAGATAATATTATAAATAAATTGAAGCTTAAAGTTAGTTTGTTTGACGGTTTGGCACGTGTGCCTGACAATGCGTGAGTTCTATATTCAAAATATTCAAACAACTGAAATATGAAACCCTTGTTGTTATGAATAAATTAAATAATTATAAACGTTAAGCATGGTCGACTTTCAGTTACACTACACCTCCTTTTTTAAAAGAATGCTCATACAGAGTTTATTGTACGAACATTCCTATTTAGCAAGTAATAGTTTATAAATTTATTTAAACTTAAAAAAAAATAGTTTTAATGATTATATATCTTAATTCTATTTTTATGTACAATTTGGGTTTTTCCCGTTTTCTTATCAGTTATAGTTA